>NC_079166.1:26657143-26897143 GCF_947568905.1 Ostrea edulis
ATTTAGTTCAGGTAAATACCGGCACCTGATTGGTCGTCTGTTGGTGTAGAAAATAATACGTCAATTGCAATAGTCGGAAAGCTTCGGATTTACCCAATTCGTGACAACACGGACGAGAAGTTCCGAAAGATAACAACAAGTCCTGAACGTAAAAATCAATGATGTTGACGGAATGAAGAGAACAAATACCCTGTTCAGTTTCGGCTTTAAAAAGGCCAGAAGTGAAAGTGACACAAGTATAATATCAATCAACAATTTTAAACCGAAAACAGAATTTAATCAGGAAAAATTTCAGACTTGCTATTCTTTTTAATTTGCAAATGCCCATGTGGTATTAAATAAAAACGAAAGTAGAATTTTTCAGCACAAATTCGCTATGTTACCAACAAATCTGTAGCTGTTAACTTGAATTTGTGGAAAAATAAAATTATAGGTCATTTAAATGTTACTTATTAATTTGTAATAAAGATTGTTTGGGTTTTATTTAAAAAATATTGGGGTGAGCAAAAGCAAAAGGTCCCAATGGGTTTCATGTCAGTCTTGGAGAAAAATATTACTCCCAGTGTAAGTTAACAGACTTTAAGGGACCAAATGAAAATAGAAATATAGAGTTGTGTTAATTGGTGAAGAATATTCTTAAAATATTGGGAGTGCAACTCTTATTTGCAATTCAATAAAAAATAATGATTAAATACATGTAAACTTTTTTTTATAACATACAATGTATCCGTTAAATAAGGAAACGAAAGCTGACAATACAGGTAATTAGAACAACTATAAATATAATATATATTGATGCTTTATTATATAAAACTGGTGTTGGTTGTGATCTATATTCTTCTTACATTTTACTTTAATCTGCTTATACTCTTGGGTGGCAGAGATTCAAGCAAAGACACTTAAAAATTGATTGATACAGCATTGCAAAAAATAATTACATGTAGTTATCTTGATGCACTTTATTTTTCATTTTTCATCAAAATTAGTACTTTGCAATGTTGAATTTTTTGAAGTTTTTGCATGAACAGAAAATTTCACATATGAAACAATAAATTCATGGCAAAAGTAAAAATTTCAGGCAAAAAAATGACAATTTCAAAGCTGCATTTAAGTGCCAGGAAACCGCCAGAATGCAGGATTTTGCGTCATTTACCCCAGACCCCCGGCCGTAAGGGCGCCGAGCATAGCTCAGCGTGCGATACGGCTGTGCCATTTGCATTGGATCGCCTTCTACTTTTTCATTTCAGCCTCCTACTTTTAAATTTGTTGAAAGCCCTGGTTTTATCATGCACTGTTTCTATTCAACTGCGTCTATGAGGATATGTATAAATGATGTATAATCGTATTGTAAAATGTGACATTTTCTTATACGAGGAAGTCTGTACAAGTAAATTTGTTCTATTTTTTATTATTCATTTTAATAAAGTTATTTAAAATAATTACCATGTATTTCTTACCTGTCTGATGAACACAACAAAGGTTACAGAGGTGATTGGTAGAAATACGGGTACACGGGTGTCAAAACTCTCTGTTGATGACCTGACAGCATCCTGCATTGTTTATCCACCATTATTGATCTTTAACAGGGGAGGCTACTCCTGGAATCAGAGAAATTGCAGTCAAAATGAACGTTACCTGTTACTCTTAAGGTCTCACACAAGGAAATAATTTCACTATATGTTACTATATAGCTTTAATTAAATTAATTAATTAAATAGACTATCATCAGATAATTAATGAAAGAGAAAATAAAGATTAATTCTTGGGCAAAAATTTGAGATCAGAAAAAAGACGCCTTATGCGGCATTTAAGAGAGAAAATTGACAGTAAACACACCTACCTCAAAATACACGTGGGTTTCACATGTTGACAAACAGACTACACACCATCCAGGAAGTTGCATCATGCGCACCTGAAAAAAGAGTTCCCTTTAATTCAGTGGGACAATTCCAATAAAGTTATAATATTCCTAGTAAATGAGCCCAAAATTAATACTGTAGGCCTAAAATAAGATGCCAAAAAAGAAAAAAAGGAAAAGAAATTGTCTCTATATATATATGTAACAGGAAAGGAGAAAATGTATGGCTGGACCGGGAATCGAACCCGGGACCCCTGCATCACTAGTCAGGTGCTCTACCGACTGAGCTACCCAGGCCGATATCCACGGCCAGAACCATTACATTCCTCCCTCCTTAAATTGTCTTCGCCCTCGAAGACGCAACCCAAGTTCTTATTTGCCCCTGGGAGGACTTTCACCTCCAAGTCCAGGGGTGGTCAACGGCACCAAATCTGTAACAGGAAATGAGAAAATGTATGGCAGGACCGGGAATCGAACCCGGAACCCCTGCATCACTAGTCAGGTGCTCTACTGACTGAGCTACCCAGGCCGATATCCACAGCCCAAACCATTACATATAGAACTACAATTGACTAAATCATTTTGATTGGCTATTTCCTTGCGTAAGACCTTTAAGTGTATATTAATTGTAAATTTGGCAGCATGAAGTGTGCATTTATGACTGAGAGAATAATTTAACTCTAGAGGCTAGCTTATAAATCATTAAAGATAAAATATTTCAACATTTATGACATTTGAGAAAGGTAATAATGGCTTAGAAAACTTTTTTTTGGTAATTATGGTCACCTTTTTTTAAACATTAAACTTTATGACTCAACACTATACCAAGGTTAAAAAATTTTCTCTTGACAAACATATTTATCCATATGATATAATTTTGTAAACAAATGTTTGCAACTCATGTATTCATTCCAGAATATGCTTGTTTAAGTTTTGGGGTGCTCTAATCCAACATACCTCTAACTCTAACCCCTGCTTTTATATTGTGACATGTGCGGGGTTAGAGTCAGAGGTATCACAGATTTGGAGTGCTCAGAATATGTATTATGGGCACTTATGAATAAAATTGGGGGAGGGGGCCAACACTACATGAACTTGGTTGCCCCTGAAAATTTTTTGGAAAGTTTGTGCATGGGGCATTTCCGTTTTGGGACAAAGCGACTTAGTAACCATTCAACATAAACAATATTTATAGTATTCTAGCCTGTGTATTGTTGAACTTTTGCATATTTTGTTTAAAGAATGACAGACAAAAGACTAATAAGGATTTGTAACAAATTCTTTTTTTATCTTCATTCAAAAGTGGTAAAGTGGTTAGACAGAATCTTTCAAGAGTCATGAAATAAGGGACTCCTTACATAGTCCGAGATAACATACATACATACATGATGTTTAACATTTCATCGTGTAAAAACATTGCATTTTGTTAATTATTTAAATAAATTGCACATTAAATATCAAAATTGGAAAAAAGCCTGGAAAACGTAAGATATTTCGGACTACTCCTTATAATGCGAATGAATTTTGTCATTGAGTGAATGAAGACCGAGCATATAAACAAGGTCTCATGTCACGCAAAAAAGATCTCCCCTTTCAGTGAACCTAGGACAGCAGAGAATAAATCTAAATTTGCACTCTCCTAATAGCATTGGTGGAGTCCATGAATGAAAATTTCACGAGGGAATTTTAACAAACAAATACACCTCTCCCACTAAAAACAAAATTTTAAAAAAATAGTAAAATTACAAGTATTTATAATGTAAAAGCTAAATCATGGGGAATTTGAGAATGTCATTAGAAAGCTTATGAACACAGTATCGACATTAAATAAAAATCAGTGTGCGTGTACGCAAAATACTGACATTTTAATACCACCCTATCTGTCTGTGTGGATTTTAGATAAGTAAAACGTTCTAACCTTTTTAGCAACGTCCAATTCCATCACACATTAAAGTGTCACCATTAACTTTTCCTTACTAGTTACAATATCACTGGGGACAGTTTATAAATATATCTGCACTGTATCTTTATGTGTTTATCAATCCATTGCAAATATGACCGTCAGAATTTTCTCGTAGTCGAAACATGGTAAACGATTCAGACAACAATATATCCTTCGTTAGTATTGACTAATGCTCCAAGTGCGTAATCGAGGGCAGTTCATGTGCTCGTAGCTGTACAATGAATATACATGTCTACATACGGTGATAAAATGTACACATCACAATTTGATTTCGCCATTCTCTGGCCTTCCCACAATGCCTCTCGTGAATGTTTACATCCAGGAGGCCCCGTAAAGACTTGCTCTGCACTGATAACATACATACATACATGATGTTTAACAGTTCATCGTGTAAAAACATTGCATTTTGTTAATTATTTAAATAAATTAAAAAAGAGAAGTCGAATCAAAACAATGTATCTAAATCAACTATCTAAGCACTTCACAAGCATGAGGCCCCGAAACAGCTTGGCGGGCTTGTACAGACAACTTGTTCCTGTACGATTCTCACACATTTCTTTTATGAAATAGAAATAAATATAGCACAAAGCTTGTTTCTTATCATACCAAATGACAAGATTTGATATCCTAAAGATTATTTCATTCAACTTTTTCAATATATGTCAACATTTTTAAGTATTAAAATAACACGTTTATGAGCTGCTGACCCCTAAATATAGGGGCCAGCCCCTTTTTCTTGATTTCATTAGAAAGCTCTTGTAATTACACACAACTTTTGTTCTATATGTCTTACCAAATTACTACCAGCTTAAAAGATATTATACAAAAAGCAACAAAAATCTATGGGAAAAAAATTCTCAAAATTTGCCATCACATAGCTTCTGAAGTTAAAAAGTTTAGCCAATAATTTTAACTTCCTGCACAACTACAATACCTTACCTACATTTTCTCCAATTTTCTTGCTGATATCATTTGTAGTTCCTGAGATTTCTGGTGGACAAAAGACCCCCCCCCCCCGAAATTCAATTAAAGGGCAATAACTAGTAAACGGAGGTACATATCAAAAATTTGAAAAAACCATTTTTAGGTCTTAATGCAATGTATCTACACTAAAAGTTTCATAATAATCAGATAAAAGGTTTCCGAGAAATCGCCTGTACAAAAAAAGCGGGAAAAAAAAAATAAGAATAAGAAACAGTCGAATAACAGAAGGGTCTTCCGAAGGAAGCTCGGAAGACCCTAATAATAAACAGTAGAATCACTATAAGGTCTTCCGTCTGGAACGGAAGACCTTAATAATAATAAACAGTAGAATCACTATAAGGTCTTCCGTCTGGAACGGAAGACCTTAATAATAAACAGTAGAATCACTAGAAGGTCTTCCGTTGGAAACGGAAGACCTTAATAAACAGTAGAATCACTATAAGGTCTTCCGTCTGGAACGGAAGACCTTAATAAACAGTAGAATCACTATAAGGTCTTCCGTCTGGAACGGAAGACCTTAATTAATGTCTTTCAGTTTTTGAAAGCATATGAGATGACATATTACATATCTCGATCGAGCCTCTTAATGATGGACGCAAATTAATTCATAGGAA
Source organism: Ostrea edulis (assembly GCF_947568905.1). Lineage (NCBI taxonomy): Eukaryota > Metazoa > Mollusca > Bivalvia > Ostreida > Ostreidae > Ostrea > Ostrea edulis. The sequence goes on from NC_079166.1 coordinate 26,662,563, forward strand.
TGTAAATACTGTAGTATATTTGTTCTTTCGATTTCTTACACAATTGTGTTTGATAGTAAACAATATATAATCGTCTCAGAATTATCGAAAACAATCGATCTAAAACAGACAATTCAATATGATAAACTTTAATGAACGCTGTAGCGATATACATGTACGTGAGCGGATCAACTGTTGAATCTAATCTTAATTACATTGTTTAATGGCATGTACAACATCAGTGAATAAAATATGGATATTGAAAACGTGTATATTCATTTGATTCCTTTTATCAAAAATTCCTACATACAGTAATACTGAAGTCGACTAAAACTAAAAGCAAAAATATCTATCAGAAACAAAAATAAAAATGCTGCGAATTCGTAAATTATAGAGGTGACCGGTCGCTGTTCTTTTTGTTCTTTAAGACTTTTGATCTATTGACATCAATTAAATTGTGTTGAATTAATATTAATTGTTTCTAATGCATACACTTCAGATTATAGTCAAGCCTTGCATGTTTCCAATCTTAGCTGTGGAACATATAACACGGTTTAACTATCTTGAGAAAGATCAATAGAGAGGACATCTGTCCTCCCATTTCCCACACGTCTTCATACATTCTTGCACTTATTGGTCAATCTAGTCACCTAACAGAAGATGAAGCTATACCATTCAGTAAACTGAATGTTCTTTTATTTCTAATCAGTGTTGATAGACTTGTCATTACGGTAATCCGTCTGAGTAATATGCACGGGTGATATTTATCAATACGTGTTCACACCTCCACTGTACATAGCGCTGTTACTCTATAGAAGTTTGTTTATCAATTAAAATCAATAAAAACACTCGTCAACGTTTAAGTAATCAATCTCTACAATTGCAAGAACATTTTCATTATTTATATAAAATCCTTGTTTGTACATTTCAATTTTTGGGCCGCTGCTATATTTTTTTTCGACCGCGATATTAACCTGCTATCCAGTATTTGGATATGTCTGGATAATCGGAGAAATATCATCGCTTAAATAGGGGTTCCATTAACACTGACATACCTCTCAATAGCGACATGACGTCATTGCAGTTTATATTGAATTGTCCAAATTGGGGAAGACGAAATTGATTCCGATCGCTGGCGACCACCACATCCTCGGGGAAATGTATTTAGAGTGTGATAATGTAGAAACCAGTGTGAAATAGCTTCGTATGAATTAGTATAGACTAAAATGATGTACTTCGACAATGAGAGGTTGACACTGTCATAGATCTGAAAAGTATTTATAGGTTATAGACTTTGTATGGGAAAATATGACGACCGAGTTTTTTGGCGCGTAGACGGACCGAGCTGACAAAAAACGAGGTCGTCATATTTTCCCATACAAAGTCTATAACCTTTTTATTATATACTTTCAATTTCATTTAGAAACTAACAATAATTTATTTTTTTAACAATTTCTTTATTGGTTTAACTGAGTAAAAGATGAAAAACACGAAAAATTTGAAAATTAACGACGTAGTAATTTGCTTGTGTATTGATTGTGACGTAATGTTTGCGGGCCGGAATGTTTCCGGGCATATATCGTGTGATATATGCCCGCAAACTTTTAAAGAAAAAAGAAGAGATGAAATTGAAAGTATATAATAATTAGAAATATTGACGATATCTTGTTTAGCCCTCATCCAAGGTAGTGATGATGTTGAACCATTATCTGTAAACTATCGTTAGGACTTTATACATTTGTATTTTACTTTTTCTGCCACCGCAATTAGAGATTTGGAGGCACAAGGTTTTTATCTGTTCAATTGTCTGTCTGCTTGTATGCAAAACCCTTAACATTGGCCATAACCTTCGAACACTTAGTGCTAGGACTTCTTTTCTAACATGTGTATTTCTTGTGATAAGACATTTCGTTTGATACTAAAAAAATGATCTCATGACCTTAACCTTGGAGGTTGACCTACTTTTGAAATGAAAATAATCTTGGTCCAAACTTTTTAGCACTTAGAGCAAGGACTTTCATATTTCAAATGTGTATTTCATGTGGCAAGACCTTTCTTTTGGTACCAGAATTAACTTTGCATATGGGAACATCGGTGTTTCACAAACATACACACTTGTTAACTTTATCAACTTTATAAAAGTCGTAAGATTTAGTATAATTTAACAGCACGTAAAAAACATTATACGGGTATAATTCAATTTTATTTGTAACACGCAATTTGATTGGCCGAGCACACTGAAAAAATAGTTTATATTGTATAATATAACTTGTCATGGGGAGACACACCCCCTGGGTAACCCAAGACGGCATTACTTTTTTGTTTTAGAAAAATATACATGGAATTGAAAATCAACGGAATAAAACGTCCACAATGAAATACCTTTGCTTGACTTTTGTTCTTTCGATGTCAAACAAGGCATATGTTGTTTTTTTTAGTTGTAAACTACACAAAACATTGAAGGTAAAAATCAATACTAACTCTAATACGACGATATCATATGCAAAATAATGGTATATCAAGTATTTGCAACTTTTGCTGTTTCATAATGAAATACAATTTCACTTGTGGGATTGTGTGATCCGCCTATTAAAGCATAAAATGCGTCATCTCTTACAAAAATGTACCAGATGACGTCACGCCAAATCGATTGACATGTGGATCGCATTCTGTGAATTGTTTGCATTTACTGTGTCGGATTTAATTGGCGACAATACTGCATGCTATGGTAAGTTATACTTTATTTTAAAACTTTTATAAAGTCAAAGTACCGTAAATCATGCGTTTACTGGTGCATGACATATCAGGTTTAGATTTTTAAAAACTTTCCGGTATTTACTGTCGGGGCGACTAAAATAGTGAAAAGTCGATCTTGTGCCGCGCAGTAAACATTGGGCCTACATATGTAGCCGACACATATCTTCTATTATCAAGAATCGTTGAAAACACCACTTTGCATTTTCAAATTTGACTAATAAAGCATATGCTCCGGTTATGCATAGAACCAAGATGGCGATTTTCTTGGTCGACGCTTCATCAGTCTATTGCTAAGTGAATCCTTGCTTGATGCAAGCGATTTCTATATCTCAGTGTTTGTTTACTTTTTTGTATAATTGAAGACTTGTAGAGTGTAGTTTTGTCTTTTGACATTAAATTATAAGGAATGAAGCTAATGTTGACCTATGACATACGCTGATTCACTGCAAGGTACCAAATTATACCTCCTAATGACATTTACAAAAGTTTTGTTTACTAGCGAAACTATGGTAAATGAAATATAGAACATAACAATGTGGCTTGGATATGAGAATATACGGTAATTCGTAATAAATCGTGTTGATGAGGTAATAAAATAATTGCTTATGCATGGACATCCTAATAATCATTGATATTCGAGGTTTAACAGATAAGGCTAAGTGTTAATTCATATCCAAGATAGTAAAATAAACAAAAACACAACTGGCGGGAACATGTGCCACACGTGCTTTTGTGGAGCCAAGTAATTTACATATTGGAAGTATATTTGATAACCAGATTTGCATGATTCTTTTATATGTTTACTGCATATATAATTAAAAATATATTGATATAAGTAATAATGGAAATAATGGCAGTGTGCTGTACAAAGAAAATAAGAAAGAAAAAAATACCATTTGCCTACGAATATGCAATCCAATGTAATATGAATGAGCATGAGAAATAGTATACAAAGTCAAGCTAATATATATAATTGACTAACCTTAATCAACTTTTCATTAAAAAAAAATCATATAAAAATCATGTTCATACCACTCTCACAACTAATAAATCAATTTGATTAACATTTTTAAATGTAGAAGAGAAATGCTACACATATATAGTAGTAGATTTACATATAGTAACTTATCCGAAATAGGACCAAACATGCAAATTATGCAGGTAAACGTCTCACTATATAGATTATACAGGGCCACATGTGCAGAAAACCTAACAAAAATCGCATCAGACACACTTTTAAATACAAGTGTCTGCAAGAATACAGCTAGAAACCGGTGTAGTACGAGAAACTTTTAAAAACAAATGTGACTGCCGATGCATAGTGTACACTTCTCTTTCTAATGTAAACATAGGAAATATACTTAAATGAGCCTAACAGCACAGCCTTCATTATACTACGAGGGCGAGTCAATACGTAAGTAACCAGCCTAACTTATTTCAGGTTGAGATCTACCTCTTCTTTTTCGATGTAATTGCCCTCTAGTGTGATGCACTTAGACCAACGGTGTTCAAGTGCCACCAGCCCAGAACTGAAAAAGTCAGGGTCCTTTCCATTGACCCACCCCTCAACTGCCGCCACAACTTCTTCGTCAGACCGGAAATGACGTCCACGGATAATCTTTTTCAAGTTTGGGAATAGGAAGAAGTCACTAGGAGCTAGGTCAGGCGAATAGGCAGGATGTGGTATTAATTATACTCGTTTCACTCTACAGCATCCATTGCAGCTTTACAAGTGTGGACTCTCCCGTTGTCCTGTTGCAGGAAAACACCTTTAGAGAGTTTAACTCGGCGCTTTTCACGGATGGCGGTTCTCAGCTGGTCTAGCAAGTTTGCATAGTACACTCCAGTTATTGTACTCCTCTTGGGTAAAACGTCCAACATAATAGCGCTTTTTGCGTCCCAAAATACTGTGGCCATCACCTTGCCAGGAAATGGTTGCGTCCTGAACTTCTTTGACCTCAGGGACCCAGACCCTACCCTCTCATGACTCTGAACTTTATTCTCTGGCTCATAATAATGAACCCAAGTGTCATCTACAGGCACCAGACGCAAAAGAAAATCATATTTTGACCTAACACGCTTCAACAAGGCGCTGCATACTGATGCTCTGGTTGCCATTTGCTCATCACTAAGGGATTTGGGGACCTAACGGGCTGTTAGCTTGCGTATACCTAAACGATCATGTAAGATTGTTGAAACGCTACCATGTGAAATGCCTAATGCCTGCGCAGTTTCTTCCACCTGAATTCACCTATCAGAGTATACCAGATCCGGAACTTTCTTACACATTTCTTCGTCGGTGATCTGAGATAGAATCTTAATTATCCCTTACCAAAATATAAGCCCTCTGGCACACAGTTGCTGCAAATTTGCAGCGTATTTGCCGCAACTAGTTGCGGCACATTTGCCGCAAGTATACTTTTCGTATGCAAATTTTTCCTCTGGCACACAGTATGTGGCACAGTTGCGGCACACACTTGCTGCACACTTCTGGCACAGTGTGCGGCATATTTGCCGCAAGTATACTTTTCGTATGCAAATTTTCCTCTGGCACACAGTTTGCAGCAAACTTGCGGCACACACTTGCTGCACACTTCTGGCACACAGTGTGCGGCATATTTGCCGCAAGTATACTTTTCGTATGCAAATTTTCCTCTGGCACACAGTTTGCAGCAAACTTGCGGCACACACTTGCTGTACACTTCTGGCACACAGTGTGCGGCATATTTGCCGCAAGTATACTTTTCGTATGCAAATTTTTCCTCTGGCACACAGTTTGCGGCAAACTTGCGGCACACTCTTGCTGCAGACTTCTGGCACACAGTTTGCGGCAAACTTGCGGCACACACTTGCTGTACACTTCTGGCACACAGTGTGCGGCATATTTGCCGCAAGTATACTTTTCGTATGCAAATTTTTCCTCTGGCACACAGTTTGCGGCAAACTTGCGGCACACTCTTGCTGCAGACTTCTGGCACACAGTTTGCGGCAAACTTGCGGCACACTTCTGGCACTGTCTGCTCGAAATTAAGGGATGCTATATAAACTGTCATTACAAAACAAAAACACAATAACAATTCAATTAATATAATTTCAAGAACAATGACATATCAAGTAATTAACATATTCAAAAATACTAATTAAAAAATTTTTTATTCAAAAACAGAAATGACCGGGTTCTTGTAAAATATGTTCTCTATCATAGGAACAACAGTAGAAACATATACTGGGAAAATGACAAATTAAAGGTAGAATTTTTCAACAACAAAAAAGAGAGAGAAAAAAGAGAGAAGCATTTTTAAAATGTTACATGAATATCTTCAATGTTTTTAAAACATCTATAATGTACAGGGTCTGGAAAATGTTAAGTAAAAGCTGAGTTGGTTACATAAAGTACCATGCTTAAAAAATTACTAAGTTCAACTTCACCATGCACATGTAAATTTTTCAAAGAATGCCTGATCACTTCCGAAAAGACACATACACATTTACAATGCTTCCATAACAGCTGTTCAAGGTCTGAAGAATGTCAAATAAATGCTGTAAGAGGAGTTGATTACAAAAAATAAGTACCATCTATTCAGGAAATGCTTAAAAAATGACAAAGTTCAACTAAATGTAATTTTTTTGAAAAAAGTCTGATCACTTTCAAAAAGACACATGCACATCTTCAATGTGTCCATAACTACTGTACAAAGTTTGAGGAATATCAATTTAGATGTGCACGAGTTGATCACACAAAATAGGTACCATCTATTCAAGAAATGCATAAAAATGACCAAGTTCAACTACACATAATTTTTTTTTTTAAAAAGTCTAATCATTTTCAAAAAGATGCATGCACATCTTCAATGTGTTCATAACAACTGTACAAAGTTTAAGGAATGTCAAGTTAGAGGTGCATGAAGATTTGATTCAAGAAATGCTTAAAAATGACTAAGTTCAACTACATATACATTTTTTTTAAATGTCTGATCACTTTCAAAAACACATATGCACAGTTTCAATGTGTTCAAAACAAATGTACACAGTTTGAGGAATGTCAAGTTAGAGGTATACGAGGAGTTGATTACACAAAATAGGTACTGTCGATTAAAGAAATGCTTAAAAATGACGAAGTTCAACTACATGTAAATTTTTCAAAAAATGTCTGATCACTTTCAAAAAGGCACATGCACATCTTCAATGTATCCCTAACAACTGTACAGAGTTTAAGGAACATCAAGTGAGAGGTGTGAAAGGAGTTGATTACACAAAGTAGGTACTATTACAGGGACGCTACTGTCGCTTGCCCACCACTGAGTCATTCACCATTTTATAAACTGTTTGCACATTGTGCAACCCAACCAAAAATATAAAATATAATTATAACAAGATGTGAGAGAAAACTTAAAGAAACTGCAACAACTTCTAATCTACAAATATTGCATTGTGCAATGTTAAAAAGTTCTCGGTGAAGTCTCACACTGGCCGTGAGAGTACATTTTATTTGGAAACTGCTGCATAAAGAATTTCTTTCAAGATCCAAGAGAAAAATATCAACCCACAGTGGCACTTTTCTGACATAAGGTCAGGTTGTGATTTAAATAGATTTGTGAATTTTGGCTGTTTTTGATCAATCATGTCAAATGAAAGCTTTTAGAAAATAAAATCCTTCTTAAACTAGCAAGTGCTATATAAATGATGCTATAAATGCTAGAATTGTGTATACAGTTAAGACAAAGGAGTTGACATGATCTTCTGTACATGTAATTAAGAAGGTCTATCATTTGCGTAACATGACTGTGCATCAATAACAACAGGTTTCGGCAACATTTGCAGACAAGAATGAAATATATTCAAAATTCACACATGTAAACTATGCACTTTTCCTCAGAAAAATCTGGAGACAATCTACATTAATTTTAAAATCAGTACTGTGAAGGACTTTATATTCTGATAAATTAATACAGACTTGTGGGCATTTAATTATTAGGGAATAGGGAGAACACTAAACATTTACACAAGTTTCTCCATCATAGATGAACGGGAGAATAATAGGACTATCTCCATGCTGTGTGCACCTTAGAATCAAAAACATGATTGAATTCTGGACCTTCTTCTAATCTTCCACTTGTTCAGTACTTGGTCATCACAATCACATATTGTCCGCAACAGCTCTACTGTCCCATCCATTTGTTGTGATAAACTGTAAATAGTTTTTCGGTTAAGACAGAGTGCCTTTACTCACAAATACATGTAGCAGTCTCATCAGATTCACTTGGCAAGTGTGTATAAATTGAAATGTCATTCTTTTTTTCATTAGTGATTTATACACATTAATCCAGGCCTGCATGTTGGAACTCTAAGATATGGCAAGTTGAAGACAGCCTATCAACACACCATCACAACTTCTGAATCTGCATGACTATCATGAAATATATTCTGAAAAAGCGGCACGTCTTTTTACCACAAGGAACCACAAGGATACCACAGGGTACCTCAAAGGACACCAGTGTCACCTTAAGATACCCCATGGAACCCTAATGACACCCAAGGCACCCCTTACAACCTTATTGACACCCCAAGTAACTCCATTAACACCACATGGTACCACAATGAACCCTATTAACACCCCAAATGACATCCTAATGTGACCTAATGACACACCAAAGTATCCTATTGATACTGCAGTGTATGTAAAGTATCTTCATGCAGTGTATGTGAGAGTCATTGGACCATATTGTTCATTTAACAGTGAAATGGGGGATCCTGTAGGTGAAAAACTTCTGGATTCAGGACCACATGTATTATAAATTAAGTTCAAAAGATTAGTGGAGGTTTCAAATGATCTAAGCATCCACAGATTCCTTTAATTTAACCAATTTAGAAGTGTTGCATGATTAATTCATTCCTAACACCACATTGCTATGATCATAATTTTAACCCGAATTTCCTCCATTTCCCATATCTTGTCAATACATATAGAAGCCAATACATATATCCAAATTATAGCATATTAGATTAGAATTATTTCTATCATTCAATGGACTATAAAAAATTAACTATTATGAGTTATTTCCTACATTCAGACTTACATTTTAACCGAAGAAAAAAACTTTAAATTAAACTGTTTGCTTAAGGGCTAGTGCCCCTCCCCCCATATACCCTTTTTAAATTGTAAAGGTACTTATTGCCCAGATTCAGTGAAGGTGTGCCAATGACCATTTAAAAATGTCATTTCATACCTAATAATAAAGAGATATTTTCTATTTGTCAACTTTTGATGAAAGATATTAATTTTTAATCCCTAATATAATAATTTGGTCCGACCCAGGGGCCACGAACTTCACAATTTAGAAAGAGGCTCCTTTGCTCATCATAATATAACACTAAGTTTGTCGGCTAAATACCAAGGAGCAGAGAATACTTTTAAAGAATTAATGCATTTTCAATATATTAATGGAGCCCCACCCTAACTTCAGAACCCCTGACCCAAGGGGTTTGGACCATGAATATCACAATTTTGGAAGAAGCACCGTTGCTCATCATAATCATGCACTTTGTTCATCTGCTAAATTTAATGAAGGAGAGCAGGTTTTTAAAGAAGTTATGCACTTTCACTATATGGTCAATAGAGTCCCAGTCCATAACTCCAGAAACCCTGATCCTTAGGCCATACATTTCATAACTTCGATGGAAAGCTCTATGCTTTTTACAATCAAGCCAACATCTTTACTGTTTGATTTCCAGGAGTATGGGAAAAGATATTCAAAGTTTTCTTCAATTTCTTTTGAAGTCCCACCCCTCAGGCCCCAGGAGACAGAGATCCTGAAATTCACAATTTTTGTGTCACTTCACCAATAGATGATAATATGGGTAATTCAAAACCAAAATTGTTTGAAACTGATTAAGCAGTTCTGGAGAAAAAGTTGAGAAAGTTAAAAAAATTATGACACAAACTTAAGACACAACGCTGGACAAAACAGATAGAAATAGGTCACCTGAGTGACTCAGATGACCTAAAAATGCATATAAGCCATATCTAGATTCATTAAGATTGAATGGGATGTCAATGATGTATCCTTGTGGTTCCTTGTGGTACCTTGTGGTTCCTTGTGGTAAAAAGATGCACCCCTGAAAAAGATATAAAATTTTAAATAATTACGAGATACCATTGGCCCTCCTATATATAAGTTTGCAAGGCATCTAACATAGGAGGAATCATTCTGGGGTGTGTACATGTAATTACCGTCACCCGACACCTGGGGCCACCGATTTTCAAAGCCGAGCAATAATCAATGTTGCGTTACAGCCCATTGGGCTAATAAATGCAATATCTGATGTACAACTGTTAATATCATGCTGACCCAACTTTATGTACAAATTAACTTTATTGCCAAGACAAGACCTTCAATCCATTTTAATAACGTATTAAATGCATTGATGTAGAGACAAAATTGAGATTCCGGAGGTCACATCCCTGATCATAATGCAGTTTAATTTTTCTAACTGGACATCTGGGTTCAAATCAAAAGCATTTGAATAAAAAAAATAATAATCAACCATTCATTAAAAAACACCATTTACTTAATAAACTAATTAAGTTTTGCAAATATCACCCGAGTAGAAAGTACACAAAAAATAGCATAAGTATTACGGAAATAGGCCTAATTATTTGTTTGTTTTCCGGCCTTCCCCCTCTCTCTCCGGTTTTTTTTTAAAGTGCCTATATGGTCCTGTCCAAATGTATAAGAAAAAAATCCGCGAGGGCTACGATAATGCAACTAGAAGGAGTCTAATCTCATACAAAGGAAATTTAAAAAAAAAAAATTCCACATAATTTCAAAGAATTGAATGAAGCATGTAAATTTATGAACGTAAACACCGACTTGCAAGATTTGACGCAACAATATACAATATGAGCGATGGTCAGTTTCGTTTTAAACAATATATTAGAGAGTTTATAACTATAAGATACACAGTAATTCACTTACTCAATGACTGGAAGATTCTCCTCAGAATATCTGCATCAACTGATTCAACTCCTGTTCTCGATTCATGTTCAAAATGTTGTTTACCGGTATAACATTATGGCGCCTGTCAATATCAACTTTCGCGCTCAGCATATATTGTGTGAATCCCACACCCGACGCATTGAACCCGATCTCTATTTACGATGCATAGAGCCGTAAAGCCCCATGAAGACCTACTTTGGTATGCAGCTTAGATTATTCTAACTTAGTATAAATTAGCATTCCACAAACCAGAATAACGTACCTGGATAAAATCCTGATATGTAAATTATACATATAAAGGTGGATTTTTACCACTCTCATTTGATTAATTTCAACTCACAAACCCAGTATCTGAACTGTAATCAACAGATATACATGTAAATAAAGAAAAGAACTCTCTCTCTCTCTCTCTCTCTCTCTCTCTCTCTCTCTCTCTCTCTCTCTCTCTCTCTCTCTCCATTTATTTAGATATAAAAAAAAAAAATCTTCACATTTTTTTTCTAATTAACTATTACCCTTTGAACATCTACAATTCACACGATGCTATATCAAAGGAAAACCATTGTAAAGTACTATGCAACCCTGTCAATGTAGTTCATGCTAGAAGGTTTTTTGAATTTTTACATGAATGTTTTGAATTCCGCACCAAAAGTAGAGTGCTATAACTACATTTAATTTATGTGATATGCAATACTAAATTGTATACATAGTCTAAGATCACAGGTAGATATCAAATATATACTTGTATTTACATATATGTAAATGAACTGTTAGTAATTAGTTTATTGTCATTATATATCTCATATTGTGTAACATGATTGTATGCCAACATGCTTGGTGAATCAATAAATAATTGAAATAATTAGATTAAAATTCAGATACCTGTGCACTTACATCTTACTTTAAAGGGGCATTAGCTGTGAAAGTGATGGCAACTATTTTTTTCTCAAAATCTCTCGATGATATTGAAATACATATTGATGACTAATAAGAACATTTATTTTTTATTATGTACAAAAACAAGAAAATTAATCCTAATAAAACTATGTTAGGTAACCGCTTTTAATGTAAAGAAATATATATACGGAAGAAGTATTCACTGCACCCCAATTAAATCATTTCTCAAATATAAACAAAAACAACAAATACATTTTGCTGACAGCATGCAAAGGTAACTAGAGAATAATTATACTGTCTCGCAAGACAATAATATTCAATCACCAAAATCACATATTCTTTTTCAAGATGTTAAAAGGTGTTTGAAATAATTAAATACAAGTGTAATTATTACTTTAATATATAATATCTATTATAGGGCAACTTTCATTGAATTCAATATTTGGTGACAGAATGACCGCTAATTCCCATTAAGACAAGAAGATCGATTGAAGGGGGTGCGAGAAATGTTGCATATGTTCCATTATAGAAAATGTTGTGATGGATATATTGATATGGCTCTTTTATTCTAAATATTCAAGAAAAAGTCGTGAACTTTGGTACCCTTACTGTTTCAGTTCTAAAATTTTAAGAAAAAAGTTGTGAACTTCTGGCACACGATTCTGAAAACCAAAGAAAAAGTTGTGGTGCACTTCTGGCACACAGTTTTGATTCTGAATACCAAAGAAAAAGTTGCGGTGCACTTCTGGCACACTGTTTCATTTAGGAAAAGTTGTGGTGCACTTCTGGCACACTGTGCCACTAGTGGCACACTGTGTATTGTTAGTGGCACACTGTATGCCGCTAGCGGCATTAGCTGCACACTTCTGGCAAACAGCTCTGGCACACTGATTTGTTTGCCGCAAACTTGCGGCAAATTTGCAGCAAACTTTACATTTTGGTAAGGGTATATTATATTAAAGTTTGGCATATTCACATCCGTTGTTCAACAAAATATTGTCCATATTCTATGTGACTTCCACCAATAAAAACTGGAATCAGGATATGATGAAATTTAGCGTCTTTGTATTTTGTTCCTATTATTGAATGTTGTGTTGACAGTTTTAGAATCCTATTTTAAATTTGAAATAAAAATGCTTCTACTCCATCAAGGCAAGTACCGAGACTGTGCAGCTATACTGAAGAAGAATCCATATAGAAAAGACCAGGACGGAGTGTATACGATTTATCCGGATCTTAAAACAAAGAAACACGTGTACTGTGACATGACAACAGAAGGGGGCGGCTGGACGGTGGGTAGTCTTGTGGTCATTTTTCTTTTGTTTAATTATGGGTTTTCCATGAAGCTAAATCCTGCTTACATTATTTACGTTGATAATTAAGCTTTTCAGCTTCAGGATTTGTGGTTTAGAGATATGTTGTCGTAATTGTGGAAATACATACTAAAGGATGAGAAAACAAGTCGTCAAGGGTTTTTCTAGAGTACATGCATATATATTGTTAAATTGTTTTGAAGATCTTACAAATGGCAAGTATAATTCAAGTACAAATTATTGATATGTACACTGTATGTGTTTGGTGTCTGAATAAATATCAAACAAAATTCAATAAGTAAGGGGGGGGTAGGCATTGATTTTAACGTATTATACCGTATTAGTTATGAATTTAAACAAATATTTCCTATCTAGGTCATCCAGAAACGAGTTAATGGGTCAACAGATTTTTACAGAGACTGGCAAACCTACAAAGTTGGATTTGGAGATCCCAGGAAAAGTTATTGGATGGGTAAATACACGTGTATATGTTGAACGTGGGTAAATACACGTGTATATGTTGAACGTGGGTAAATACACGTGTATATGTTGAACGTGGGTAAATACACATGTATATGTTGAACGTGGGTAAATACACATATATATGTTGAACGTGGGTAAATACACGTGTATATGTTGAACGTGGGTAAATACACGTGTATATGTTGAACGTGGGTAAATACACGTGTATATGTTGAACGTGGGTAAATACACATGTATATGTTGAACGTGGGTAAATACACGTGTATATGTTGAACGTGGGTAAATGCACGTGTATATGTTGAACGCGGGTAAATACACGTGTATATGTTGAACGCGGGTAAATACACGTGTATATGTTGAACATGGGTAAACACACGTGTATATGTTGAACGTGGGTAAACACACGTGTATATGTTGAACGTGGGTAAACACACGTGTATATGTTGAACGTGGGTAAACACACGTGTATATGTTGAACGTGGGTAAACACACATGTATATGTTGAACGTGGGTAAATACACATGTATATGTTGAACGTGGGTAAATACACATGTATATGTTGAACGTGGGTAAACACACGTGTATATGTTGAACGTGGGTAAATACACATGTATATGTTGAACGTGGGTAAATACACGTGTATATGTTGAACGTGGGTAAACACACATGTATATGTTGAACGTGGGTAAATACACGTGTATATGTTGAACGTGGGTAAATACAAATGTATATGTTGAACGTGGGTAAATACACATGTATATGTTGAACGTGGGTAAATACACATGTATATGTTGAATGTGGGTAAATACACGTGTATATGTTGAACGTGGGTAAATACACGTGTATATGTTGAACGTGGGTAAATACGTGTCTATGTTGAACGTGGGTAAATACACGTATATATGTTGAACGTGGGTAAATACACGTGCAAATGTTGAACGTGGGTAAATACACATGTTATGTTGAACGTGGGTAAATACACATGTATATGTTGAACGTGGGTAAATACACATGTATATTTTTACTAAGATTTATTATTTGAATTTTTATAAATACTATTATATCGTTTCAACCTGTTTAGGGAAAATTGCAATTGTCTGACGTTGATACAGGTATATGTCTTCTTATTGATAAAAAAAAAAATATGAATACCGCAACATACTTATTTCATCATTTTTATTTGTTACTAAGATATATCATTTGATTATGAATATTGTTTAACGTCCCTCTCGAGAATATTTCACTTATATGGAGACGTCACCATTGCCGGTGAAGGGCTGCAAAATTTAGGCCTGCCCTGGTGCTTACAGCCTTTGAGCAGGGAGGGATATTTATCGTGCCACACCTGCTGTGACACGGGACCTCGGTTATTGCTGTCTCATCCGAAGGACCGTCCCATCTAGTCGCCTCTTACGACAAGCAAGGGGTACTGAGGACCTATTCTAACCCGCATCCCCAAGGGATTATATTATTTGAAGAATCAACAATCAAATATATAAGACTGAATCTATAATTCTATAGGGGCTGAATTACCTTAATGTATATATTGATGGAGCTATAAGATATCTATCAATTATTTCATCCTTAAAAGGAAACGACGTCCTACACTTGCTAACAAAATCAGGGAACCAAGTCCTCCGTGTGAACCTTCAGAAATTTAGCGGTCAGAAGGCGTATGCTAAATACTCCAAGTTATTTGTTGGTGACGAAAGCAGCAAATACAAACTGACTGTGTCAGGATACAGTGGCACGGCAGGTGAGGATAGTTTTCATTATTTGTCGGGTTTTACAGACCTTGAGACGTACTAACATACCAGCTACACACTTCTAGCGCGATACTTTTCTCACACAAAACAAAACGCATTTCAAACTGAACCATACGCTTTCCGCACGAAGCGATATATTAGAAGAAACGTTTCTTACGCGACGTGAAACGATGATGGTTTGCATGATACGATTTTCTTTTAAACGCTTAGATCCTACCCGCTTTACAGGAAATGATTTTTTTCTTTCGAAAATGCGTTGGCCTCGTTCTACTGTACAACCCGTCGGTACAATAACTTTTACATGGTTTCTGTAAAAAAAATATTTGCAAGTTTATTTCAAATGTCTAATTAATTCCTTCGTTTTGAATTTATGTGTTTATTCACTTTTTAATCTTATGAGACGTAAATTGATCGGTGTTCCGTATACGGGATCACACAATCTGCAAGTGGCACACAAAATATTACATGTACCATCGTGATGTTCAATAGAAATAAAATAGCAATCCTTTTACGACCAAAACTCTTTTTACTGTCCCTAATTACTATCCAAGGTTAAAGCCGACACATGTATGTGGCTGGGATATCGCTGTGTAGGCATAAAACCCTAAAGAAACAATTTATTCTAATTTCAATTATGTCTATTTATTGCTTGATTACCAATTCAATGACAGGTTCGTCTACTCATCTACTTTATGCCCTATATATTATAATTTAAACATATTTTATTGAGAAACCCAACAGGATTGGGCTACAGGCAGAGCCTATGTAGGCCCTCTCCCAAATACAAAGGTCAAGTACAAAGGTATGATATAAAGGTATAAAAAGGATTTGCCCTATATATTATGATGTGGTGTTTCTTTGTGAAATGAGGACTTGTACTATATCTGCGCATGTTTCTAGTTACATTATGATTTGTTTTCCTTGTGATAACCAAGGTTACCATCCTGTAAAGAGTTCGGTGTCTAAACCATAAATTTTCAGTGAAGGAATCATCGACGATGAAAATCATTAATTATTCAAACTTTCCAAAGTTTATAGATCACGGAATGTACATTATTTCCTACTTTAGGGGACAGTCTTACCTACCACAACGGAATGAAATATTCAACAAAAGATCAAGACAACGACAAATATAAAGGACGTTGTACGACGCATCACAAAGGAGCGTGGTGGTATAACAAGTGTTACTATTCCAACCTGAATGGACAGTATGCTAACTCCGCCGTGGTCAGTGACAAGTACCTTAACTGGTATAAATGGGGGAATAAACCCGAAGCATTGAGAAGAGCCTCCATGATGATCCGACCATGGTAATAGATGTCGATACGTTAAATAAATGAAATAAAAGGTGTCTTTGTATTCTTGTGTCTTTGTATTCTTTATGATAAATGAAATTGTCACCCTGGTGAGAAAAGTGTATGTGTATGGATATATAGATAGGTAGATAGGTAGATAGATAGATAGATAGATAGATAGGCAGAGAGAGAGAGAGAGAGAGAGAGAGAGAGAGAGAGAGAGGTCAATTTTATATATTATGAGAAAGACAGTATGATTTTGAACGATGCTGAATGATGACTCTCTGATGTAGTACTAAGTAATATAAATGTTAGTATACTGTACGCCTAAAGTAGTACTAATATACGTACACTTTACACTGCATGTAAAATCATGTAAGATAAAGGGAATCCTATTATATTATATGCAGATGCTGTATTATTTTTGCGACACAAAATACATGAAGAGGAAGTTTTCAAAGATTTGTTGTGATTATTCATTTTTCGACAGAATTCAAAAAACCAAGGATCCAAAGAGTTAATGGTCAGAAACAGATTAACAAAATAATCTCGGTACTTACATCTTAATGACAACAGTAAACCGGGACCTCCGAGATCACCACAGCATGAGAGGCATTTGGTACAGGACAGGCACGTAGCATCGTTTTTCAAGGGGGGATAAACCAGAGGAACATCAGCTTCTTCTTTGGAAAATCAACATATAAAATCTTAAAGGGGGGGGGGGGGGGGGCACGTCATTCTATCTTAAAAAACAACGTCCTCCCCAAACTTTGATTCCTTGATTCGGGGTGGGGCCGTTGTGTTCTTAAACTTGACTTTTTAAAAAATTCAATTTGCGCCCTTCAATTCCTGAGTTCAATTTATAACTTCCACTTTACATTTTTATCATTCAATTCTACTATTCAACGACCGGATGTGCCGTGGGGGTGACACGAATGGTCGTCAATTTTAGGCCATACCTAAGCACGAATCGCCGTGGACCATCGTGACCATGGTGAAAATATTCAGTAATGCACGGGTTCCAGATTTTTGAAATGATCGTTCCATTTATTTTTCTCAAAAAGAATATAAATGAGAGTTTTCTTTGTCTAAAACATATCGCACGGAACGCACAGACGTGTTAAGAAACAGAATATGCCCCATACTTTGAATGAAAGTACATGTAGTTACTTTTCTCAAACACTCGTGCTTAATATCGAGTACCTAAGAAAATCCGCACGGATGTTTGCTTCATGGTTTGAAATAATTTGAGAAAGAACCATTATAATGTGTCATAAGAATACAAAGAGACATTCAATTTCTTACTAAATTGTGGTTCTTAATAGTCTTTATTTTGACGAATTGCTTGAAAATGAAAATAACACAGGGTGAAAAGATGGGAGATGTAGCGTTACTAAGCTGAAAAGGTATCAAAGATTCCCATATTGATTAATATCATCCAGTAAATTCACAATTTTAAGTTTTTCTGTCACATATTATATTCTGATTTAAGGAATGAATCTTTTTTTCTTTTCGCATCGCATGATACATAAGTTTCCCTTCCATTATAAGACATGAATAATTGCTACAAATAAGACGAATTGTTGGTCTATGTATGATGTGCAAGTACATCTTTTAGAGGATGTCACGTTGCGATATTTTTCTTCTTTAATCTTAGCCATACTTTAAATCAGACAGTAATCCAACATACAATAACTTCCAGGAGCTTAGCTGTACTGTAATGTCCACGGAACCATACTACAACTTCCAAACCACGAACATAGAAAAGCATGATGAAATCATAAGAAATGCAACATTAAATTAATCAAACATAATGAATGTGTCAAAATCAGAGGCAGATCCAATATTACAGGGAAAGGGGGTGGGGGATGGGTTACATATAAGCCAAAATCCTCAGCCACTTTGGGTGCAAAATTTGGAGTTTATATATATATATATATATATATAGAGAGAGAGAGAGAGAGAGAGAGAGAGAGATGTGTGAGTGTGTGTGTGTGTGTGTACACACACACACACACACACACTTGATTTTGTTTTTGAAAGGGAGTGCGAAGAGAGAGAGAGAGAGATATCAGAGTAGGGTATCTATATTTTGTCCGGGAACATCATTACTGCATTGCATTGATTGTAGGATAAAAATCTAAATTCAAAAAGTTTTGAGAGGGGGGGGGGGGGGTAAAAACTCCTGTAAGTTTATGTCATACGACATCGATTTTCACACACTGGTTATTATTTTCAACATTCATCAAATTTAGTTTGAAAGTAGCGAGGTGTTAATGAAATTTATGTGATTTAGTTATGGGTTGTTTTTTGTTTGTTTTTTTGGTCAGACATTGAACTTTTGATCACACCCCTTAGCAATCAACGTTGTAAATTCGTTTGTCTTTGTAAATTATTATTTAAAGAGTGTTTTTGTTTGGTAGCTAACCAGCAAGACCCAATGCAGACGATGAAAAAAACCCACCAAATAATATCATGATATCAACAACTTAAGCCTCTGCCCCCCCCCCACCCTCCGAAAATTTTCTATATCTGCGCCTGTACATGTATATTGAATCCGTATCTAATGTAATGTTTCCGTTGAAATCTGGGTTGGTTTTTGTTTTTTCACGGGCAATTCAATATTTTTGAATTTTTTATTTTTATTTAAATAAACTTTTAATCCATTAAACAGCTCGACCTGCATTGAGTTTTTTTCCCGTTCTTTTGCCGCTATTATTACAGGCAAGGTTGACCATTATTAAAGTTCGATCAATAGGCTGGCTGGTGAGAGTTTTATTTCAAAAAATAAGTAGTAGTTTGTTCTGGAAATATTATCAAATTAACCAAAGAATTGAAATAAAAGATCAACTTTGAATTTAGAGCTTTGATTTTATTTTTGAATTTAGCGACATAATTTTTTTTTAGACAACTGTGAAACCAACTTCTTCGACAACTGCCCCCCCCCCCCCCCCCCCTTCTTCCCAGGTGTCTGTTGTTTATTGCAGATTACGTCGGGATTCATATTGTATTGCAACTTGGAAAGAAATAAACATTAAATACGGCTATAAACCCCCTACCCCCTTTTCCCCAGCCCTACAATTTGACGAAATTCTTGGCAAATTTTACGATATTCAATGTAATACTTCAGTTTGACATGTTATGCCATGACCGATTCTCGTGCAATCCGTGTACGTACAGTTTGATGGCGAGACGTCTATAGCACACAGCGCTAATCAAACTTTATTGATTTCTGTTTTTTATTATCAAATGCCTCTCTATCCGAAATGTATAGTGCAGAGGTCATGACATTTAAAAATTATAGCCGGAAGTGTTACATATTTTACAATAAATTGTTGTTTTCGTGGTCATAAAAAAATGATAGATGAAACCTTGTCTAATAAATCAATTAGATATATAAAAGACGTCATTCTTTATTAGAACATTTCCGCGGTAACAGACACCTGTCCCGCAGAAACGCATGCGATTTCTCCAAACTTATAAAGTAGATTGGACCGGCTCGTGCTGGCCCCATATAAAGAGTTGGACAAAGACGGAACCCTGGACATACTAGACGTGGGATCAGATACCAAGGAAGAGTGAGCATACCCTGTCAACCGATCACATCCGACGTGCGCACTATGTCTTGACCCGGTAAACGGAGTAATCCGTAGCCTAAATCAGTGTGCTACGAACGGTCTAACAATCGTTATGAAACATGTAAGACAGCATTTAATCCAATGATGTGTTGTATTGGCAAACCAGATCATTATAACGATCATAGAAGTTGAGAAGTGCAGACTTTAAAAGAGATTATATGATTAAATGATTCTTTTATTCCGTCTACTCTACAACAAGCTAAACTTTTTTGGAGGACTGATGTCGGTGACAAAGATGCAGCAACCTGCCTGAAAATATGAGTTCTTTCATTCCAAACTATATTATTTCAGACGGAAAAAAATCCCAGTTTGAAGCATTACTCAATTAAACATTCAGAACACATTCTGGTTTTTTTTTTCTAACATGCTATTTCTCCAAAGATGACCTTCTTCATACAATGCTATACATTTTTTTATGCTACATGTACATATACTTTCGGAGTGTACACAGCAAACTTGGTAGTTTTGATACTTTGATCAAATCTGTCATCAATTTAGTATCATGTTGAATTCCACACCTTTTCCTTTTTATTAGATTTTTATTAACTATGTGCAATACCTTCCGTATTTTCTAAACACTACCTGTGCAAAGCCACCAATGCAATGCCACATGTAAACAAGAATATTGGTCATGTCGAAAATATGTGCGTAAGCTACAATTTGTACGCTCTTTATTTCACTAAAATAAATCAAATGGGTCTTTGGTTTAAAGTGAAAATAACCTTTTTCGATCGATCGATTTTTATTAATGTAAATATTCATGTAAAATATCAAAACATATTCCTGCAATAGTTGTTATCGAGGTCAATTTAATGTCTTTTTTTCTCCAGACACGCCCCTCGACAAATAAACCAATCCAAGTACTGAAAGTAAGTCGGGTTCGATCTGCACACTTGCTTGTTGGTACTTCACAGAACGAGACGAATGTGAATTTCATACTTGTGTGGGGTGCATAAACTTGTGATCCATTGTATTGACAATGCTTTTATAATTAATCGTTCTCTCTCGTCCTGTCTCTCATTTCCATCCACCTCTCCCCAAATATTTCTCTTTATCTCTCTTTCCACCTGTCTCTCTTTTTTCTTTCATTCTTTCAACAAAATATAGAACCTACCAAAACAAGTTTGTTTTATTTTTACTATTGTTAAATAGATACTTAAAATGAATAAAATGATGAAGAAATGTTTATCAAACTCAGATATAGGACGATAGATGTACGTAATTGCCGTATTTCGGTTTTGTTTTTGTATTCATATTAGGTTATGGCACATCCTTTGCCGTTCTTTAAAGTGAATTTTGTTAAATGTTATATCTCAGAAATATCAACAATATATACACGGTGCACACTTTCATACATATATAGAACAGAATATGTAAAATGAGAGCAACCCCGCCTTCACAGTACACGCTGTCAACACTCAGTCTGCATGGATGGATACACCCACGTGGTAATGTAATATTTCATATTGACAAAACAGGAGAAAAACACCGCATATTATCAATGTAATTATACGTAAAGGTGAAGATAACGAACAGTGATTTCATAACTCCTAATACCTAGAATACCGCTGTCTATTTCAGCCATAAGAAAGTGTGATAGAGAATTCACTACCAAACCATAGTTCCCATTCACTATAATCAGAACATAAAATGTGTTGCAGATTATTGATTTCGAAAACAAGGAGACATGTTGTAATATGTTTCATCAAAATGGTAAGTTCAGACTAACTTCTATGAAATGACTGGAAAAAGCATGATTTTTCCACATATGTTTGCTGATCGAAATACTTCGGCATTTCATGTGTTGGTAGTGTCATTCAGATAAATTCATACAGAATCCAGCCCTACTGAATGTGCGTATTGATCTACACGCAACAGCTGGGTCGACTTCATCACGCAGTGTAATGTTTCTAAACAAGGGATTCAACTGCTAATTTTTCACTTGATTTTCCGCAGAGAAAGGGAAAAACAGACAAGAAAACGAATATGTAAAAAGATATAAAAGGTTATATATAAAATATGTTATGATAAGGAAAGGCGATTTTCGTACTCTTTCGCACCTTTCATTTTCAATGTGTAATTCAAAGCTCAAAATTGCATAAATTGAACTAACTGATTCACAATCAATATTATCAATAGAATTATACAGATATTATATCAACAAGGGAAGATAACCTGCGTTCCAATATTCCTACTAAGTCGAAACGAATTTACACAAGGCATGCGCTAATTTTTGTTGCTCATTTCAAAATATTATCAAAAATGTTATTTTTGAAAATACATGAACTTAGATGCATTGTGCATTTCATCTACAAAATAGGTGATAAGAATTAAATATGGTGATATATTAATGATGTCTAAGAATTGATTGTGAATATTTCTTATTGATGTCTCAGAATTGATTGTGGATATATCATTGGTGTCTAAGAATTGATTGTGGGGGTATCTTATTGATGTCTAAGAATTAATTGTGGAGATATATCGTATTAATGTCTAAGAATTGATTGTGGGGATTCCGACATCCTATTGATGTCTAAGAATTGATTGTGGGGACTCCGACATCTTATTGATGTCTAAGAATTTATTGTGGGATATCTTACCGATGTTGAATTCCGACATACACTCGATTTGAAAGGCGAGTTTCGTTCAGAAGCGTTATATAAATTCTAGAAAATTAATTACGGCACAGTTTTGGTCATTCATTAAAGTGAATTTTACTAAATATCAACAATACATATAACATGTACAATGTCATACATAGAATAGAATATGTAGATATGTCAGCAATCCCCACTTCACCGTACAGGCTGTTAACACTACATGAATGGGTACACCCACGTGGTATGGGATAATTCTTATTGACAAAACAGGAGAGAAACACCGCATATTATCAATATATATGTAGAGGTAAAATTAACAAACAGTTATGTCATAACTCCTAATACCTAGAATACCGCTATATATTCCAGTCATAAAAAGTGTGATATAGAATTCACTACCCGACCATAGTTCACTATAATCAGTATGTAAAATGTGTTTTAAATCATTAATTTTCAAAACAAGGATACATGTTTTAATGTAAAAACTTATACGGTACCAATTTTAATGCACCAGATACGCATTTCGAAAATAATGTCTCTTCAGTGATGCTCAACCGAAATTTTTGAAATCCGAAATAACAATGAAGTTTTAGAGCTATTATAGGGAAAAACAGTGTGCCAAAAAAGTGGAGTCAAATTCGTCTAAGGATAAGAGCTATGCGTAAGGGAGATAATCCTTAATTTTGAAATGAATTTCTAAATTTTATAACAACAATTAAATATACATCCGTATTTTCAAGCTAGTAACGAAGTACTTAGCTACTGGGCTGTAGATACCCTCGGGGACTAACAGTCCACCAGCAGAGGCCTCGACCCAGGGGTCATAATGTAAAAACTTATACGGTACCAATTTTTGATGCACCAGATGCGCATTTAATATAGGTTTCATCAAAATGGTATGTGTAATTCAACTTCTATGAAATGACTGGAAACAGCATGAATTTTTAACATATGTTTGCTGATCCAAATACTTCGGAATTTCATATGTTGGTAGTATCATTCAAATAAATCCATACAGAATCCAGCCCTACTGAATGTATCTCAGTGCGCATTGATCTACACGCAACACCTGGATCGACTGCATCACGCAGTGTAATGTTTCTAAACAAGGGATTCAACCGCTAATTTTTCATTTGATTTCCCGTAGAGAAATGGAAAAAAAAAAAGTAAACGAATTTTTATAAAATACTTCTATAGATGAATTCATAAATGAAGTTATCATAACAAAAAACGATTTTTGTACTCTTTCACAGCTTTCAATTTCAACGTGTATAGTTAAAAAAAATTGTATAAACTGAAATAATCGATTCACAGTACATATCATCAACATAATTATACATGTGACAAAGTGAAAGTAATCTGCATTTCATTCCCACTGAGCCAACACAAATTTACAAATTACATGCACTAATTTTGTAGCTTATTTCGAAATATCCAAAATGTTATTTTTGAAAACTACACGTACTTAAATGCATAATGCATTTCATTTACATAACAGTTATATTAATTGATTAATTTATTGCTGTCTAAGAATTAATTACGGGGATATATCCGATTTGTTTGAATTATGCAGTTCTTACGAAAACGTTGTGAACATTCTAGAAAAGGTTTTTCAAGAACTAAAATGCATATACTCACACGGGAAAACAGTGTTCACTTTTGCTATTTTATACTTCTATCAGAAATCACGACAACCAAGCTTTTCCAACAGAATGCCGCTTTTTATATATGCTATTGCGACATGGATACACATCGAACTGTATTCGATTTCATTTCAAAAAGTATCAGTTTTCAAACTAAGTAGAGAATTGCATTGGTAAGATACTATAAATACGTTGAAATTTTATGTAGTAGGAAATGACCTTTAATACCATGAAGTCTATCATCCTACTGTGTTTATGTGTTGTCCTACCGGACAGATCCAACACGGACAAAGTCCATCCAACAATCCACAGTATGTAGTTTATCATGTTTTATCTCTACGTTTGTTTAAAAATTAGAAGTTATTTTCGCCCTTTTGAATCTAAGATTTTCCAAACTGAACTCAATCCATAGTATAACCTTTTTTACGAAACCGAATTAATTAAAGCATGTTTTCTATAATTGAAACAATACAGAAAAGCTGCAACATCAACTAAAGAACGTTTCGTGGTCTTGGAAACTCACAGGATCGAACATTGAAAACAAACACCCGGTTTCCTTCAATGTCAAAGTTGTATCCACCTATAAAGTCACTGGGATGTTCAAAAACCGTAAGTTTTATGCTATCGGTTTCAAGAAACATATCTCAATATATTTTGTATAATGAAGTGGAATAAAAGCAATGCCACGTGTTCTTGATGTTGATAAATTACTTGTTTATAATTACTCGAAAATTAAGAAAATAACTCACAAGAGATAGACATTGCAGGTATAGTTACATTTAAAGCAATGACTGAAAGGTAAAAAAAAAAACTGGGAAGATAATAAATGGAAAAAATATTTAATTCATAGTCTAGAATGATAAACTTCCTAAATACTGAAATGCTAGTTCATGTTACTTCGATATAGATATACATGTATAGGTTGACGTGTATGTTTGTCTGTTATAACTTTACCTCGGTAATCTTATTATAACTTTTGAACGCTTAGTTTTAGGGCTTTTATTTTTACATGTGTATTTCTCTGACAAGGCATTGCTTTTGATTCCAAAATGATTGACCTCATGACCTTCACCTTGGAGTTTGAAATACTTTTTGAAGAACTTGAATCTTGACCATAACTTTTGAACACTTAGCGTTAGGTCTTTTATATTTTTATATTCTTCAATCCATCCATTCTATTCTTTTGGTACTGGAATTATTTTGCAGTCATATACAGAGGCATAGCGTTTCACAAACACATCTTCTTTCTTATTCACAGCTGTTAATTTGTATGAATTATAAAAGTAATGAGATTAAGCAGAATTTAGCAACAAGTAAATAGCGTTGCACAGGTATAAAATTGTCCACTCTTCTTTATACTTCTGGTTGCAATGTACAATGCGTATATAGATGTAGGCGGTTCAATTTGTTGTGTGCCGATATATTTCCGCTGAACAGATACAAACTCTGGATCTGAGATAAAAATCTTAAGCATATACTATTAACGTATTGCACAATCATCTCTGTTGTTCAAATTACCACCCTATCTTCTGTTTGAAGTTTTCATAATAATAACTGGAAACAGTAGGATATGCTTATGTTTAGCTTCTTTAATTTTTGTTCTTGTTGATTATACAATACCGTCTATTATGACATAACACTTTATTCCTTTTGACAGTGTTAGAATTCTATTTTGAATTTCAAATCAAAATGATGCCTTTATTTAAAAAAAAAAAACGTTCTACTTCATCAAGTCAAGTACCGGGACTGCGCAACCATACTGAAGAAGAGACCAAATACAAGAAAGGAGGACGGAGTGTATTGGATTTACCCAGACCTCAAAACAAAGAAACAAGTGTACTGTGACATGACAACAGAAGGAGGCGGATGGACGGTGAGTACATCCAAGAAATGAAGCGAACCCATTAATTTCCTTGGTTGGGGAGATAATACCCTAGTTTTAATATAATCAGTGTTGGTGTTTGATACGATACGTTTTGTATTACCAATGATATTAAAGCTGACATGAATTAATAAATATAGTATAATTCTATATGTCCGCCATATTTCTCTGCTAATCCGCCATATTAGTTGGAATTTCTATTGTTATATGTATCGGGGTTCGCATGGTATATAAGGGGACGAGCTTTGCTACGCTTCACTTCATATCAGTGTCTTCGATTTACCTGTGCGGGTAGCTTCGACAGGTAACACGTACATCTCCGATACTAATTTATAGGACATCAAGAAGAAATGAAATCACGTTTTGGAACACCACGCAGTGCTCAAAATTATAATAAACATATCGTACAGTAGTAAATCATTCTAAATATATATATTTGGATAAATATATATAGAATGCCTTTTCTTTATGTGAACGTGCGTACATTTGCAGTAAATATGTCAAAACTATACAAAAATGCGGAGAAATATTTCATCTTTTATCTATTGATAAAATGGAATAAGCAAAGAGTATACAATCTATACCATTCACAATTACTTCAAGTAAAAGGCAAAGACATAAATACTACTGTACTTATAAAAATGGCATGTATGCTCGCCATGAAAACGCATCGAATGCGGACGACTATTTACCTGGGCCTACTCGTAATATCTGTAAAGGACCGCAGATGTACGTGTACACTTGTCGAAAATACTCTAAGTAGTAGTAAAACTCCCTTTATTTGCATAATCCATGAAACAAAACGATAAACTCCATTTGCATTCCAACAGTAAACAACATTGTCCATTCTACAGACTGCGACACACTTAGCCCGTGCCGATCAGCTATCTTCAATCAGGGGACGTATCAGAGTATAATATTTACCCTGTATTGTGCATGAATCCTTATACCATATGATTTACTGGTCAGAGTATTGCAGATTTATAAATCAGGAAAACGTTTAGGTACATAAATTTGTATATACAACACTGTACGAGTGTATGGGATGAGAGAGAGAGAGAGAGAGAACAACGAGAGAGATAACGACGAGAAAGAGAGAGAGAGAGAACCGATGATCTTGTAATAATCGTGCTCTTATTAAGACAAATGATATCGTTAATTCAATAAAAAGAGAACAGTACTAGTAACGCAATATTGCTCTCATCAATTGATAATACAGATTTATTTGATTCATTTAAAGCACGCATTAATTAAAAATTAAACATATTTTTAAATAATGTTATTTTCAATTACTTCATTTTATGCTAATTTGGCGCTCAATAGATCTTATATATCTATGCCATTTTGCGTTATTACATTCTGCGTCTAACTCGACGCAAATTGCACTAATGCAAAATGTAATAATCGAGTTTATCATATTATGCGTCGTTATCAAACATCAAGGGGAGAGGACAAGAGTGTCTGTCACCCATCTTTAATAACAATATACATTTTTTGTTACTTTGTAATGCAAATAAAAGATACATTGAGTGACAACCCCTCCCCCACTTACCCCAGCTTGAAAGTTCTGATATAATAGTAGAAGACACACACCACCACCAATTAAAAAAATGAAGATATGAGGCACTCATAGTAGAGGACTCTAACCACCCCATCCGACCCCCAACGATTGAAGAAAAGGGGGAAAGTATTGAGGTAGTCAAAGTAAAAGACTCTTTAACCCTTCACCCCACATTAGGACTTTGAACATCGGACAAAACATCTTGGTTTGTTTGGGTGTTTTGTTTTATTTTGTTGCTGTTTTCGTTCATCTTCTTTAATTATTATTTTGAATGGCAAGAAATTTTAAAGAATCCAATTTTCAATTTTCCCCCCTGTTGTACCCCCCCCCCCCCCCATGAAAAATGACAATACATGTCTGGTTATTACATGTACATTTTGTTTTGCAACACATGCATGTATACTAATTGCATGGTGCATGTAGAATTGCACCCTTTACCAAGTTTTCCTTCATTTACACAGTGTAAGGAATGGTAAACCAAAATCACAAAACAAAATGCATAAAGACCAAGATATTTTCAAGCGTAGGAACTTCATTCATGAATACATAAATACATGTATTCAGAAAAATCGCATGCATGCATTACATAACTATAGCATTTGTGTGTTTTAACGTTTCTGTAACATGCCATAATGATTACTTTGAGGCTTGAGTGTAATTTATTCATAAATATTTTCATTTCGTAGATCTGGCGCAATGGCCATACCGCTGTACGTAGAAATTTCAAATTCAAATGTATTCGATAAGATGTTAGTATGCATAAATCAGTAAAATTCGTGTTGAGCTTTTATTTGATATGATACAATGTCAATATACTGTAATGCATTAGTAGGATATGCAGAAGGCAAGAGTATAAACATTTTCTTTTTTCATTATCAGTATCAATATCTATATGATCACGAAAAAACATTATATAATTTATATCCGGATTCATTTATACCGATTTAGATATCAATAAAAACAAAGCTGCATAGTTTGGGAGAGGGGTTTCTAATGAGTCTGATGAAATTAAAAGAAGAAACCCAACATTTGCATTCAAACAAGATGTACTTCAAAATGAATTCATTTCTGCTCTGACTGAAAGCATGATTCTAAATTCGGGAACGAATCTTGCATACAAGATATTTAATAGGGGAACACATAAATTCGAGCTCCTTTGGAATTTAATGAAATGTAGATATGCACCTTTCTTTCGACACGAATTGATATGTTGTTTCAGGCACAAAAACAGGGGGTTGGGGTGGGCAGGAAGGCTGGTCTGCTTTCCCCACTTTTTTTGACAATTTACTTTTTTCCCGTTATTCTAACATACAAAGTCAGTATTTTCTACATGCACAGTTCAAACTAATATTTTTTTTTTAAAATTTGTAATGAATTCAATTATAAGCACCTGTAAGTTTCCAATATATTGTCAATCACAAATTTTTAAATAGCTGGAAATTTTTAATGCTTGAAAGCTTACATTTATATAAGTGATCAATTTTCTTTCCTTCTGTGAAATGATATATTAAAAATCGAAGTAGGACACTCTTCTCTCTCTCTCTCTCTCTCTCTCTCTCTCTCTCTCTCTCTCTCTCAATGAATATGGACATACA
Source organism: Ostrea edulis (assembly GCF_947568905.1). Lineage (NCBI taxonomy): Eukaryota > Metazoa > Mollusca > Bivalvia > Ostreida > Ostreidae > Ostrea > Ostrea edulis. Next base: position 26,691,969 of record NC_079166.1, read on the forward strand.
GAGACCGTAAATAAGTATGTGGTTCCAAAAGAGACAACAAAACTATATTTTCGTTTATAAATTTCCTTTCATATGTGTCTTTGTGTAATGAACTGTTTATTATGGATTGCAAATGTAATACACGCATTTGCACACAGATGTATATTTTCGATCATTATTCCCTTATTTGTATATCCAAGTTTGTATATGATCATCGAGAAATTTTGAAATGTGCACGCAATATATCCAACCAGATATTAGATTCCCCATTTCTATAAACTGCAAAACCTCGACCAGACAAGCATTCAATACAGGAAAAAATTTCGACTCTGACATCTCCCCTGATTGAAGACACACTGTTTGGCACGGGTGAAGTGTGTCGCAGTCTGTATAATGGAATGAGAACGTGTTGTAAAGTTCTAACGAGATACAAATGGAGTTTATCATTTTGTTTCGTGGATTTATCAGAATAAAGAGAATCTAATATTTTCGGTAAGTGCACATCTCCGATACCTGTTGGATAGACGCCCGTATTTGATACTTTTTTTGGCGATGATACCTTGTGCATTGCATATTATGCATATGGCATGCACCTTTATTTTGCAAGAATTGATATAAATAATATATTTTATGCTCTTTGCCTATTCCATTCTATCAGTATGTAAATGGCAAATGATTTATCCGCATTTATTTTATTAGAAAAATGCAAATACTTGCATGCACTTACAAGTATGCAAGAATGTTTTTGTTTGTTTGTTTTTTTTTGTTTTTTTTGTTGTTGCATTTTTGTCTAACTTATCTAAACTTCCAGAATGTTGCATTAGTATACAATCAATATTTTGTAATTTTGAGCAAAGCATAATGTTTTAAAATGTTATTTTATTTGTTTCTCATTCCCTATATATTACTATCGGAGATGTGCACTGGTCGAGTCCACCTAGAAAAATCACTCAGGTGTGACAATCACATTTGGGGTATATACGGGTAGAGTAAAGTAGGCTACCTGAAAGAAATATGGCGGATAAGATGAGAAAGGTGTACGTATTTATTAATTCATGTCAGCTTTAAAGAAGACCACGAACATTGAAGCAGGTGATAACGATAATGATGGAACAGAAAGAAAGGTATACGATCCCATTCTGTTAAAGATAAAAATCATATTTCTTACCTGTTTAAGGTCTGGGGATGATTATTCTTTCTAGGCACTTGATCCACTTATGGTATGTTCAGGGTCCGTGTTTGTCAAACTCTCTGTTTTGCATTGCTTATAGGAGTTATGAGATTGATCATAGTTCGTTATCTTCGCCTTTCATGAAAAGACTATGGTAAACATTATAACAAGCTTTTAGAATAGAATGTATTCTTGACTTAAAGTTCTCTGTTTAGGTTTTACACAAAAGACTAGATGGGTCGACAGATTTTTACAGAGACTGGAAAGCGTACAAAACTGGATTTGGTAATGCCAATCACAATTATTGGATAGGTGAGTATATGCCGGAAGTTGAAGTATTCTTTACGTTAGAATGTTGCAGATAAAGGTATTGATAATGAAATAATAATTTTATGTGTTGATCTACATGGATATGTTACACCTAGATAGTAATATATTATGAGTGCTTGAAACATTTATTTGGAGGAATGTAAGAAAAGCAGTCTTGTGACCTGATCAGTTATAATTGTAACATGTTATCCTTAAAAGGAAACGACGTTCTACATTTGCTGACCAAGTCCGGAAACCACGTCCTTCGTGTGGACCTTCAGAAATTTAACGGTCAGAAGGCGTACGCTAAATACTCCAAGTTCTTTGTTGGTGACGAAAGCAGCAAGTACAGACTGACTGTATCTGGATACAGGGGCACGGCAGGTTAGGACATAATTTTTATTGAAGGTTTAAAAGTAAATTACTGATGATACCTACTATTTGTACTCATCTTTTGATGCATCTATCTGTCGTGTCATTTTATAATATAGTACCTAATTTGATCACAATGTTGGCAGTACAAATAAGTTTCATTGATTGATTGACTGACTGACATAATCATTGCTCGGTTGATCAATTGATTGATTGAATGTCTGATTATGGATTGATTGGTCAATTATTTCAGTGACTTTTTATATTGATTTACCTTAAGTATGAATGCCATAAACATGAAAGACGAAGATAACAAACAGTGTTCAATTCCAAAACTCCTGCAAAGAATACAAAATAAAGATATGGGTAAACACGAATATGTGTATATACAAAGTATGTTGGTGTATCTACAACTCTGCATTTATTACTATGCTTTATATTTAATGAAGACAACATTACATTTATTACTATGCTTTATATTTACTGAAGACAACATTACATTTATTACTATACTATATATTTACTGAAGACAACACCGCATTGTGTACTATGCTTTACATTATATATTACTGAAGACAACATCATATTTTTTACTTTGCTTCATATTAGGGGACAGCTTCAGCAACCACAATGGAATGAAATTTTCAACAAAAGATCAAGACAACGACAAATATAGTGGAAGTTGTGCGACGCTTTATAAAGCAGCGTGGTGGTATAACCAATGTTATAATTCCAACCTGAATGGACAGTATGCTAACTCCGCCGTGGTCAGTGACAAGTACCTTAACTGGTATTTCTGGGGGAATAAATACGAAGCATTGAGACGAACATCCATGATGATCCGGCCATGGTAAAAGATACAGTCTGTCAACACAATTAATAAACTGTGGAAATAAAGTATCTTGTATTCTTTATATTCCCCCTTTCTTCATGTGTCTGAGTCTACACATTCCTAAATGCAGCTTAAGGTAAATAATGATAGCTGACTCACATTTTATTATATTCGCGCGTGTAAACTACGCGTAAGCATGTACGAATACTTTAACACAAAAAATCAAATTTTCCTCACTTCATTCTTTCTGGATATATATTAATTAAGTAATAAATCGACAACAAAAATATAACATGATGAATAGAGAAACAGCTCCTTGCTACCACGCAAATCAGTTTTAAAATAGACTGCATTACTTAATACCATCATCACATGTACATACATTAATAGGGCTGACCTTAAAACATCAAATTATAAAATCAAATCCAATTGTTTATTTTTATTTCACCGTTATCGAAGGGTCGGGGTGATACAGTTTTTAATGCATATGGCTCTCAAAGTCTGTCGTTTTGTCTGTTAATCTGCAATTCTGTTCGTAAAACTTTGACTTTGACTTTGCCGTATTTTGGAATGGTTAATGATAGAGTTTTATATTTGACATGTGTATTTCTTTTAACATTATCTTTCTTTATGTAAATCTTTATGTTAATCTTATAACCTTGACCTTAGAATTTGACCTACTTTTTTAAACCTTTGACCTTGGTTATAACCTTTAAATTGGTTTTGACAGAGCTTTCATTTTTCCTTGTGATAACACTTTCCTTATGTACTAGAACGACTTTTCTTCCGAACAAAGACACCAGTGTTTCACAAACACATCTTGTTTTGTATTGTAGAGTTAATTATCCATTGAGTGTGATTATCATTTGGCAGATCAGAATTAGTTTATCTTCACCTTTTCATATATGTATGTTTATATCCAAGGAAGCAACTCAGACTTCTATAAACAGGGAAACAATGTTTCCATACCAAGTTCAAAGGGTCAAGATGAAAAGCTTAAGATATTTTTTATTATTATGATCATACATTTCTATAATTAAGATACTAAAACTAAGGTTTTTTTTAATAACTTGATACATAAATACCGAATTACAAATTAAATGCAAGTTTAAAAAGATATGTTTTAAGTTTTGAATTTAAAAAACAGCTAATGGACCTTCGACACGAATATCCAACGGGAGAAAATCCCATAAAGTTGATAAAGAAACATCAAACTGTCTTTCGTCATGCATTTTTGTACGAGCGCTTGGTATAACAAATACTGAGGATGGTAAACTTGAAATAGTCCCTGGATGTATGCTGGAGCTAATCCATGTAGTGCCTTGAAAGTATACAAAAGAATTTTAAGTTTCGTTCGATGTCATAGGTAACCAGTGACGCGATATAAGAATTGATGTAATATGCTCATGTTTCTGTGTACGTATCACTAAAATGGCTAATTTCTGTGGAAACGAGAGGGTTATTTATATTTGGTCTTTCCTATCCCCCTCGTTTCTGTCCAAGCCTTCATAAATTATTTGGGGAATCAGTTGCACTTCGGTTTGATTTTTATTTCAGCTTACATTTGATGTGAATCGTTCGAAAACTTAGATAAATCAATTCATGAATGATTTTTCCGCAAGGGAATACAATTGAAACCATTCAATTTCACACTAAATCAACGATAAGCGTCGTCATTTCAAACACTACATCCTTTCGCTGTCAAATCCAATGAATCGGCTTGCAATAAAAATTACCGCTTATCCTGTAATTGCGTTGGTAAGACATAAAGGTAGGGATTCCATTGACAGGGATCATGCTGCTGTCTGCATCATGACTTTCCTCCTCTCAATGTATTCACGGTCGGCGTGTGACGTCAACATTTGTGCGAAAGGATGGTTAATGTTTATCAGGTTATGAAGTTAATTTATTTACTCACATCATCTATCAGTGGTACATGAGGTACAATGAATGATAAATAAGAGATAATGAAAAGTCGTCTTAATGAATCGTGAATAGATACAAAAAATACGAATAATGAAAAAGAAAATACAAAAGATATACATAATATAGCTGCAAACAAAGAAAAAGTAAGATATATAAGTTATGGATGACAGACTGCATCATGAATTTTAGTTATGAAGAGACATAGATTTTTCAACGATTTAAAACTTGAGTTTGACGTTATTTCACTAAACTTAACTATATTTGGTTTATTACAAGAGGGCTGTTGTAGTTCTGAAACAAAGATTAAGTGATCAAGTTTATTACAAAATCGGGGATGTAAAAACTTTTTTCCTGATACTAGCTAATGATTTGCATTCTAAAATAAAACTAGTGTGCTATTTTACCTGAGTTACATAATGTACAAAGTATTTCGTTAAGTGGAACGTTTAACCATCTACCAGCTCAACAGGTTTGTAGTTCTAAATTTTACCAGTATTTTCCTCAATTTATTTGGTAAAATTCTTTAATATGTTTTCACATACTAAATTAGACTCTAATTTATTTTAAATATAAATTTCACCTTTTGATGAGCTGTTTATATCACTTTACCATTTTTGGTTGTATTGATCACTTAATCTTTGTTTCAGAATTACAACAGCCCTCTTCCTATCAATGAAATTTTGTTCATACCAACTACATGTACTTGAAAAACCGCAAGATGCTAAATGTGCTCAGGGCATTTACACCCCAAAACAAAACATACAGAAGCATGGGTGTGGAATTTTGTATTGTTTTTCAAAAGAGGGTTCGTTGGCATTTAAGAAGAGCTGATATGGTTGATAACTACACTCTGTCATAAGGACAAAGCGATCCAACATTGCTATACCACTTTGTTTAAATTTCATGATTTGGTTGATGACCCAGCCCCAAATTTACAAGGATGAGACAGACAGACATTCTTTATTTCCTTTATGGTATAGAGATTAAATCTACCAAACAAGTATTTGATGCAATATGTTTAGAATTAATATTGCTTAAATTTGAAACATACTATTAATAGGAACGCTTATCTACAACCATATAAAAATGGAACATAATCAATGTTCATAGTTCATACAATGTTTATTTTTTAATCACACGCATCTAAACAAAATAACGCTGCAGAATGCACAAATGATATATGGTCGTTATAACGATCTAGTTCGTCAATACAACCTATCATTGGGTCAAATGCTGCCTGAATTGTTTCATATCAATTGTTAGGCCGTTCTTGGCACACTGATTTTGACTACGGATGACTCCGTTTACCTGATCAGGACATACGGCTCACGGCGGGTGTGACCCGTCGACAGGGGATGCTTACTCCTCCTGGGCACATGATCCCACCTCTGGTGTGTCCAAGGGTCTGTGTGTCCCCAACCATCTATTTTGAGTTGCTTATAGGAGTTATGAGATTGATCATTGTTCGTAATCTTCATCATTCACTGAAACAAGTATTACTGTATATGTTTTACGATCAATTGTTTTGTTTTGTTTTAGGCAATTGATAAATTTGTTCATCATAGCAATTTTTTCTACAGTGTGCATGTTGTTATTTCAGCAGAGCTAACCTTTCATATTGAAAATTCTCTGGTTTTCTTAGAAATTTTTTGCAAAAGCCCAATATTTATGTAGTGGTGTGTTTTCCTTTTTGCTCCCTCTTGTTTCGTTTCTTTTGATATACTTGCTGATGGTCCTGGGGATAACTGGTCTGAAATAAGTGTGCTTGATGAATTTGACTTGTTTAATTCATTTTCAGATTTAGTGTTTTGTGTGTCCTATGATTTTATCGTTTCTGTGTCCTTCTTTGATTCATTTCTTTCTGCATGCTTTGATGTCATAAAAAAATCTGGTATTTCTTCCACTTTTATGATGATAAATGTCATTAAATCCCTCAAATAATGCACAGGTTTTCTTGCCAGTCCAAGTCTGGGAGTTGGAATCAATTGTTTTTTATATTCTCTTTTTAAACTCTTCCACTTATTTAAACTCTGTGTTACTGCAGTAACAATCCCAATGTCTTGAAGCTCCGAGGAAATTTTCCCCCATAAAACCTAGTGACATTTTGCGGAATTAAACTTCTTCTCATCGTCTTTGCGAGTTTTGAACAATGTTTTACTTCACTTTGTCGCAACTCCGTTTACCTGATCAAGATACAGGACTCACGGTGGGTGTGACCGGTTGACAGGGGATGCTTACCCCTCCTAGGCACCTGATCCCACCTCTGGTATATTCAGGAGTCCGTGCTTGCCCAATTCTCTGTTGCATTGCTTATAGGAGTTATGCGATTGATCTCTGTTCGTAATGTTTGCCTTTCACCTTCAAAAATTCTGAAATAAGGTTATTTACAGTATAAAATAAAAATGAAAGTTATTGCAATTCTGCAGACTCGAATACTCATGTACATTATTAAAAATTGTGACCTAGGCCTGTTTCTATTATAAGTCACGACATCTAATTTTTGTGTGGGCATTATTTCGGCAAAGTTAGGATATAGCCACAATTTCATATAGTTAAGACGTGTAACCCCCTCCCCCCGGTGACATGATCTTCAGGATGTTACCCTGAAAGTAAGCCCAGCGATGTTCAAAACCGTTTATAATTACAACAAACTTAAGAATTTTCATCTTTGGTATTAAACCAAATTGAATAAAGAAACACAGAAACTTTACAGTTGATCTTGTTATCACAATAATCCTGTTCACTAACGATATAAAGACGTTTAATTTTTATAAAGAGGAAATCATCATTAAACCATACATTTCATTGAATATCACAAATTTTGTATTATCAAAAAAAGGTTCTAAACCCATGTATAAAATTTTAAACAAACATATGGTGAAGTCAGTGGGTGAAAAAAAAAGTTGGATAGATATTTCAACATCATTCAAAAACAGTGGAAAGTAATATATGATTTGCCTTTTTCAACCACACAAAATAGTAAATTCGATGGTTATAATTCAGAATTAATCATTACATTCCCGCTACAAATAGTTTTATGTTTAAAATTGGCAAAGTAAAGTCAAATTCGTGTAAACCGAAGAGGAAACAATCGATCATCTGTTGCGGGATTGCCCCATTGTCCAAAAGTCACTTGGAGAGTTCATTATTGTTTGTAATTTAAAAAAAGGTCAGTTTAACCCTGGATGCCATTACCTTCATATTTGGAGAATTAAACAAAAGTGAAACAGCCAAAACATTCAGTATCATGTTAATGTCAATAAAACATTAAATATATAAGATGAGATGTTTAAAAGATAGCCTATCCATGAAAAGTCTGATATATGAAAGAAAGAGTATATTAAGAGCTTTAAAGTAAATTACATAAGAAACTAATAAAATCATAGATTCCAATACCAACGGGAAGAATTAGATCTTTATTATTGATTATCTTTAATTCTCTCTCTCTCTCTCTCTCTCTCTCTCTCTCTCTCTCTCTCTCTCTCTCTAAAAAGACACAAAATATATACATAGGCCAAGATGATTATGTGATATTGCGATATTAGATATGATATCAAAGTTCTAGAAATGTTTACCATATATTTATGCTTGACATCAATAATATATACTTATGTTTTGTCATCATACATTCACATACATGTATAATGGTGTATATGTTCATATCGGAATGAATGTTGTAACACGAAAAAATATAAGCCTGTTCAATGCTTTCTTTTTTCATTATAGTGTATGCCATTTGCAAAAAATTAATTGTATGAAGTTTACAGGTTACCTTTATATTCTAAGGACTTTGAAAATTTATTTTTAAGGTCAATTAATTGTTTTGGTTTAAGTCAGCACGTTTATAATATATGTATAAAGGTGTTTATATTAATTCTTTTCTTGATCTATTTTATCATTGAAATTAAAGTCAATCATTATTTTGTAAATATTCAGATTGTTTCAGGTACGGCAAAATCAGAGTACAGGGCATACTGTCGTGCAGCATCTATCTCGTGTCTTCATTTTCAACATCCCTGTATACCATGATATACATTTAAATTGTTGTAAATATATCTGCAACATATCAGCCCAACTCCTTTAAGGAGAACGAAAGTTATACCAGTGACACATCATTATGCCAAAAGTCATATATAAATCAACTATGAAAATGATTTCTTTCAGTAGAAGCCAAAATATCTGCAAAAAAAGAGTGAATGGACAGACACACGGACGAAAAATTTGACAAGGTGATGGCAATATAGCCCTCCTCTATGGGTATAATGATGTCCAACTGTGACCATGAAGGTGCATATAATAACCATGTCCTGTACAGATTCTGAGAGTACATCACAACACTAAAGGAAACTATCACACACACCTTTACAGCAACAAAGACATGGACATAGGGTTCATGGTGGGTGTGACTGGTAGACAAGGGATGCTTACTCCTCCTAGGCACATTGTCCCACCTCTGGTGTGTCCAGGGGTTTATGTCTGCCAAACTCGCTATTTTGTATTGCTTATAAGAGTTACATGTATGAGATTGGCCTATATATTTTCTGTTTTTGCATAATAAATTGTGACATTAGTGTATTATTTGTTTCGGATGCATGGATGTACTTTCATTGTTTGGAAGTGAAATTAATGATCTAAATATAGTAAACATATTGACCTGTATATTGTAACACTATTGACCTATATATAGTGAAACTGTTGCCCTGTATATAGCTAAACTATTGACCTATATATAGTTAAACTATTGACTTATATTATGTGAAACTATTGACCTACATATTGTGAAATTATTGATCTACAAATAGTGTATATATACATATACATATGCTGAGGCATATACATTTAATTTTACAGATTTTTTTTTTGTTGTGAATTACATTTTCGTAATAAAAACATCATGCGTAAATTTGCAAAGCTTTCAAGAATGATTTATGTGTAGAAAAAATGAGGAACAAACATGAATAGAAACACAATCGTTGATAAATCCTATAAGACAAATCTCAGAAATACAGTATCGCAAAATGAATGTGACACAGCACTAGTAGGGAGTAAGTTATCTTAGATTCGTGTTTCTATAACAATATATCAGTTACCTCTTTTGATAAATCTAATGGAATTATTCTAGATTGCATGGATATTGTGATTTCACAATCCAAACAGTTTTTGAGATATGATTTGTTTGTTTTACGTCCCGTTGAGAATTGTCCACTCATATTGAGACGTACGTCACCAGCTTCATGTAAAGTACCACAAATCTAGACCTATGATTAGCGCTCAAGGCTGTAGCAGTGACGGTTCTTTATCGTGTCAACGTATGTCACGACACAGCACCTCTGTTTTTAAGGTCATATCCTAAAGACCTATAATTCTCATTTCTGAATGTCAAGTGTTTGGTGAAGGAGCAATCACTACGTATCTTAACGTTTTAGATTTGACGCGACCGTGGCACGAGTAGGATTGAAACTCACGACCTCCCGGTTACGAAGCGAACGCTTTACTACTAACCAATCTATGAGAATTGAAATAAAGGATTAATACACTTCGTGATGAACTCATAGGAATGCATATAAAGCGAGTTATTTTCTTGCAACAAGGAAATGACTCCACGGCAAGATTTCTATCTCACAAGTTAAGGACAACGTACACAATGCATACAGAAAATGTGTCTTGTAGGTCATAGTGGATCCAGGGAGAGGGGATGTCCGGAGTGTGTAGGCACTTTGGAATTTTTGAAATATTAAAAAATATGTTATATAAAACCTCCTCAACTCTCTTATGCCGCCAAGTCGTTAAATTACAAGTGTCCCTTTGCAATATTTCTGACACATGTAGTGCAATTATGTACATGTAAATTATATTATCAAAGTGTCTAGATAATACTAAAAGTTTTCATTTTTTAACTGCATATGGCAATACATTCGCCATCTTAATGATATTGTATTAAAGGTGTACCCAATCAAGGTTTTGTTAATATGTTCGACAATGATACAATGATACAATGATACATTATACAATCATTCCAGAAGTCGTTCGGATCCTCTCTCTGTATCCGCGTCTTGTATACTAAACATTTATCTGATATTGTTTATAAAATTCAATATTGCGTATAACACACCATTACATTCTTTTGAGATGTGTTTAAATCATCATTTTGAATTGATATTTGAAATAGTGAGTTGTCCATAAAATCTATGTGTGTCGACAAATGACAGGTGTAATACGCTCAAGGGCGTACTGAAAGTATAATTACATTATAACCTATATTTCTACTGAACATAGTGATATGTGTGAAAAGTCAAAATGTGTTCTTGCAGTTGATATATATTTTTCTGATAGGAATACATTATTTAGAATGAAAATCAAAATTACGGTAAGGCGAGTTACGTGTATCATTTAACATTGTAGCCTGCACTTTGTTTATTATTATATTCTATATATATTCTATATTATATTTCGGTTGAGCACCACTAAAGAGATATTATTTTTGGAAATGCGCATCTGGTGCATCAAAATTGGTACCGTATAAGTTTTACATTCTAGCGATCATTGTGATATATACGAGATAACAAACTAAATGAGCCGTAGTTGTAATAATTTTGTATTTTCTATAAATAGAATTTCACTGAAAAGTGCTATAGGTTCAAAATAAAAGCAGCAGAAGACGAGGATTTCCGATTGTCTATGAATAGAATTTGTAAAGCTTGAGGAAGGGCGATATATATATATATATATATATATATATATATATATCTATCTATCTATCTATCTATATATATATATATATATATATATATATGGCCAGGACCATGTATTGTGTCAATTAACGTGAAAGAATCGTTACAGGATGGACCACATTCCTCGTGTATCAGAAGTACTGTATGTGGGTGTGTGTCGTAAGATGGGACACCGACAGAAGTCACCTTCAGAAGTTATCTAGAAGACACAACGGAGATGACAGAGAAACCCAAACAGTTATCTAAAGGATTAAGAAAGATGCAGAGTGGTAGTTATAGAGAGGGATTCAGATTTAAATCATCAGACAGGGATTTCATTGTGTGGTTACCTGATCATAAGGTGGTATGTGAGATGTCTCAGTTCATGTTTTATTATCCACCCAGACATACACTTATCTGTATGGAGACCTCTGATACTCCCCCGGGGTTTGCCAGGTTACAACTACTCACATCGTCAAATCGCCGAATTGTCATGTCCTCACTACTGGAGAGAAACAATGCTGCATACATTTCAAGTCCGAAACTCCGGGTGAGGTTCCATCAATCAGTAAACGGTATGAATCCAGCCTTTGAAGGCGAGAACATGCACGGTCCATGTCACAACTACACTTATCTATCTCATGAAGTTGACATAGCACTGTTTTTCTTTTCACGTCATTGGCCCTTACCAGCCCTTTCCTGGGTTGATAGATGTTTGACTCGTGCATGGTCATCGCGTAGTGTACTACAAACAATTACGGATGGAGGATTTCATCTCTTTTCTATCGCCAACAAACTTGTACATGGAAATTCAGACTTGGAGTAGAGAATTTCTTTTTCACAAGCGGAGCAAAAGCTAGTGTACTCTATAGACCATTGTCAGTTTCCATGTTACGGAATTATGAAAATAATTCTGAAGGAAGTGATTTCTGACGAATTACTGTGTTCATATTTTATGAAAACAATACTATTTTGGAGGATTCAAGAATGCTCTTCAACTCCATGGATACAATTAACTTTGCTTCAACATGTGTGGTTTTGTTTCAAATCTTTGATGCAGTGTGTATATACCGGTTACCTTCCAAATTTCTTTATTCCGGAGAACAACATGTTTGTAGGAAAAGTTGTTGGGGCGCAACAGATGTCCAGACCTGTGATTCTTCCGTCGGAAGACAAAATCTCCCGAATTTGAGCCCCCCTTCCGTTCCTTCCGTTAAAATGTAAAATCTTCCGTCATTTCAAATTTTCAACAACAAAAATTTTCTGAGCGCTATTTTTCGATATTGATAAGGAAAAACCCCGAGACAATCGAAAGTCGTCTTTTGAATTACGTATTTCCGATCGAGCTCGAGCTTCGCGATATTTGTGTAACTGAAAGTGTTTCCGGTCAAAACAAACCTTACAATTTCGTGTTTAATTCCATTTATTTCATAAGTATTTGTTGTTTATTTCACCTCAGCATTTGAGATACAGGAATATTGACGGTATATTTACCCGTCCATTCTTTTTCAGTTTTTTTTTTATCCCGGGATATTCAATAAAGTTTAATATATTTATACTTTGAATTTTCGATCAGCTGACTTGCATTTTCTGTTGTTACTTTGCAACTTGTTTTATAAAATCATTCCATCTGGTTTACCATAAGTGTGTTGCACTTACCGAAAGTGAACATTTGTTATTGTTTGGTACGCTAACTAAATTTCATTCCAGTTTTCTAGTTTCATATTACCCTTTTAATTCAAACTAGGAATAGAATAGCAAAATTTCCCCTGTGTTTCACTTGTTCATTCAGAACAACCCTCCTGTTTTTATTATAAATCAGTTCAGCTTATTCTACTTTGCTTGTAATTCTGAATTAAGCATTCTGGAAGACTTCGTAGCCATTGGTAATGTATTGATTATACAAATATTTTAGTGTGATAATTGTTATAACTTGTTATCTCTGTAATAAATATATAAATATAACAAGTTTTTTCATTTAATTGTGGTTTTTAAGGTATTGACTTAAGAATTATCAATGTTCTTAACACAAAAAAGGATTTATCAATGTTCTCAACACAAAAAGGATCTGATGATTATGAACTCAGACACTTGGAACACAAAAAAAACCCAACTACTAGTAGCATGATTTCATTACCCAATGAACACACAAAAACGGTAAAAAAAATGTTGATAAAAAATCTCCAGTTATCAGACCAAAACTCCAGCTGAAAATTTTCAAATCTCCAGTTGTGGCATGACAGTTCTGTCACAGGTATGGATGTCCCTATATCAAAAGTTAGAAATATTTTACAAAATAGGCATTGCTTTCCTCTTACATAGTCCCACACTCAGAGAAATTCTTATCCCCGCTCTTTCCGATACACACTTCGTAATGCCGACAGGGGAAAGTTATCTCAAGTCAGAAATGGAAATAGATATTGCTTTTTTTAAGGAAAGTTTTGTAGGTGGAGGTGTGATTTATACATCAGATTTCAAATTTCTTTTCCAACATAATGCATTTAAATGTAATAGACAAGTTTTTCTCAAACTGCCATAATTTCCTATTCCATATGACCTTGGTGGATGTACTTGAATTAACTTCCATGTCACTAAAAGCACAGTATTCATCTGTGTCTAAAAAAAAAGAGATACATCATTGATAGGTCAATAATTCACATGCTAGGTTTACTTTCAAAGTTAGGTCGTGTATCGGATGGTTTATATTTAGCGTTATACTTGTATGATACCGCTAGATATCAAACAGCGTTAGCTATCACAGATAGAGTGAGACAGAGACTCTCACAACCCCATATCATGTATATTAAAGTAAACATACAGAAATACAGTGAGGCGGTAGGTGGTCAGTCTATGTTAACTAAGTATAGGAAGGCTTGTCATGTTGGTTGAAAACTTAACCTATATTGAAGAATTAAGGTTGGAACAGGAAGTCAGTAAAATGAACGGAATGCCAAATTTACAGTTATCTCCCTTTGTGACCGTGCACATGTTATCTGTCCTATGTCACTACAGACTAGGTAACAGGTCACAATATCTACAGGCATTGACAGACCTACAGAACCTGCTGCTCTAAGATGATGGGAAGTACGTACCTTTACACATGAGAGACGTTCCCTGGCAGATACTGGGGATCTGTCAACATGTTGTGGGGACTTACACGGGGCGTTACAGTCTTATCAAGAGTCACGTAGACAGATACCGCGCCAAAAAATACAGATAGCCACGGAAACTAGAATTAATTTAGCGCACTCACAATTATACGACAGTGATCACAACTTCTCGGGATGCCACAACTAAGTACTTACTGGTTCAATACTGATCCCATTGATGCAAGCATATTACGAATCTATTACTGAACCCTATGTAGTTGAAACTTTTTGTGTCAATTTAAATTTTGAAAGGGTTTGGCAGTGACTTTATTTTGTGGCGGAAGGATTGATCAAAAACTTCTAGATCTGCATGGTTTTACAGTTCCTGTTTTATACAATATATCTTATATTTTTATACTTCTATACGTGTATTTCAGTTTTATAATTTATCATACTAGAAGTTGAGACTAGTTCAAATATTGTAATATATTAATTTGATTGATATATTTTTCAAAACAGAACACTGATTCTTAAAAATGCCTTAAATTGATTTTCTCAAAATTTTGTATAAATATTCAGTATTTCAGTCAACAAATCAGGAGTTCGATCTCTAACACCCACTTTTTGGGAGTTGATTTTATCAACTCCTCTATGCAGTTATTTGGCTCAAAGTGGTGTGGACATTAACACTTCTTTAGGAAAAATACATGTAAAGTTCAGCGCTAGAATTCATATGAAGTAGAATTTATTCAAAAACTTCTACGTGAGAAGAAAAAATCTCTCGCTGTGACCTTCAATTCTACTTTTAGATATATCGATGACGTTTTGTCTATTAACAATGATACATGTAGCTTTCATTCATATGTCGATTTGATATATCCCTGTGAGCTCGAAATAAAGGACACCACAGAGTCGTCCACTTCTGCTTCATACTTAGATATTTTATTGAAAGTAGACATTAACGGCAAACTAACAACTCAACTGTATGACAAACGGGATGATTTCAGCTTCTCCATCGTCAGTTTCCCACATTTATGTAGCAATATTCCATTATCACCTGCATATGGTGTTTATATATCTCAACTGATTCGATATGCAAGAGCTTGTTCTGGGTATAGTCAGTTTTTAAATCGAGGTAAGCTACTGACAAACAAGTTGATGGTACAGGGATTTCAACAGTCTCGATTGATGTCAACATTTCGCAAATTCTATGGTCGTTATAACGATCTAGTTCGTCAATACAACCTCGCATTGGGTCAAATGCTATCTGACGTGTTTCATACCGATTGTTAAGCCGTTCTTGGCACACTGATTTTGACTGCGGATAACTCCGTTTACCTGATCGGGATATGGGGCTCACGGCGGGTGTGACCGGTCAACAGGGGATGCTTACTCCTCCTAGGCACCTGATCCCACCTCTGGTGTGTCCAGGGGTCCGTGTTTGTCCAACTATCTATTTTGTATTGCTTGTAGGAGTTATGAGATTGATCACTGTTCGTTATCTTCACCTTCGTAAAGTGTTTACAGACTACCCCGGACGGACGGACAGCCAGCCAGTAAGACAGACAAACGCACGGACAGCGCCATAATATAATGCGTCCCGTCTAATGACGGGCGTATAAAAACGGTTTCTATGCAAGGTTTGTGTATTGCATTTCAATAAAATATACTTAAGTTTAATATTCTATATTAAAAATAGAAATACACTTGAAATACCAAAATACAAGAAGTAGAATGGGACCTGAAGTTCTGTACACAAGCGCCTGTGCGTTTAATTGATCAATATATAAGTCCCATGGTGGTTGTGACCGTTCGACACGGGATACTTACTCCTCCTAGGTGCCCTATCCAACCTATAATATGTTAAAATTTCCGTGTTTGCCCAAATCTTAATTTTGTGTTCCTTTTAGGAGTTATGAAATTGATAGATGTTCGTTAGTTTCACCTTTTGATATATGCAACATTAAGATCACGTGGCTATTTTGTAGCTTGAATAAATAGAGCTCTTTTACTGTCATTTATTGATGCTTACAAAGTCATGTACGTCGAGATCATATACGGTTTTAAAGATAAAGCGTAAGGAATAGCCTCAGGTTTAAGTACAACTTCTTGCACTTTAAGCAATGAAAAATGGTTTAGTTTTGTAAGTCATGTCAATTTTTAAGAGTGGTTGTAGAAAAAAAATATTAAAAAAATAGCATAAACCCAAGAATTAATAAGATTTATAGAATTAACTATAAATCCATTTATTTTAGCCAGACTTAAATATATTTTATTTCTGAGGATTTTTTCGGAAACACTATTCCGGAATCCTACCGGAAATAAGTTGGCAAATAGAATAGCATTTCCTTTTATGACGAGGCAATTTCGGGAGAACGGTGAGATAACAGTCGAGACAACATTTTAATTTTTTATAAGATTCAGAAGCTACGGAAAATAAGTTAAATTGTAGAAAAAACATGCCAAAAGAAAAATCAACGAGGGCGAAAAAGAAGAAGGGAGGTGAAGTTATGACAAAGGGGCGGACAAATAAAAATGTGGAAGGACCAGTTGAATTTCAAGAGCAGACGACAATGGAGACATCAACAAATAATGGATTTGAGGGAGAAATGGATGTATCACCCAGAGATGAACCATCGGGATTCCGCATGGAGAATTCCAGGGAAACCATTCGAGGTACACAGGGCATAGATATACCAAATATGGTCAACAGTTACAACAATGTCATTGGACTTAATGTTTCACAAGAAATTAAAAACAAAATAGTCAGTGGTCAGTATGTAGAATTGGCAAAACTGTTGATTAATTCTAATGAGCCACAAAAACAAACAATTGTAATGGTGAATGGGGAATTACAAACATCCGAGAAAAATTCTAAAAAAAATCAACAACATTGAACAATGGACGGATGCATTTATAATTTTTTGCAGTATTTATTTAGAAACACATCCGGCAAAAACATTAGAAATTTTGAAATACATGAATGATGTTAGGTTAGCAGCATCTAGGTCAGGAAATCTTGGATTTAAAGAGTATGACCAACAATTCAGATTAAAAATGGCAAAGAACCCTACAAAACCATGGGGTGAGGTTGATTCAGAATTATGGTTGATGTTTGTTTTACCTGCTGTTAAAACTCTGTCTGCTGCTCCAACTTACCAGAGTCAGAGTAAAAAATGCTACAATTACAACTACCAAGGTTCATGCTTCAGATCACCCTGTGCATATTTGCATGTATGTATCAAGTGTGGGGGTCAACATCCTATCAACAATTGTCAATCAAAAAACATCAGCACACAAGGGGAAGGTTTTAGTAATTTTCGTGGACAGGGAAATTACAGATTTTCAAGGGGTCAGTACCAAAACACAAGAGGAAGAGGGGGGTCTCAATTCAGAGGTCAAAGGGGAACTTTCTAATGTATGGAAGCTTGGGACCACCCCTATAGATATAAACAATTTAGAATCATTGTTACATAGTTATCCTCAAAAAAATATAGCTTTAGAGCTTTTGCAAGGATTTAGATTTGGATTCAGATTAGGGTACAAAGGGCCAAGAATAGGGAGTGAATCAGATAATCTTACATCAGTCAAAAAACACCCTGAGAGAGCAAAAGAAAAAATAGATAATGAAGTAGAAAAAGGAAGGATAGGGGGACCATATTCAAATAAACCAATATCAAATTTAAAAATATTGCCAATAGGCATTGTACCAAAAAAAGAGGGAATGTGGCGATTAATTACACATCTATCTTTTCCAGAAAATAACGGTGTTAATCACTACATATATCCCCAAGAATGTACAGTAGCTTATACATCTTTAGATCAGGTTTTAGAAACAGTAGCTAGGTTGGGAACAGGAACATTGCTGGCTAAGATGGATATAAAATCTGCATTTAGACTAATGATAATCCATCCTGGTGATTTTGATTTGCTAGGTTTCAAATTTCAAGGTAAATATTACATTGACAAATGTTTACCAATGGGTTGTGCAATGTCATGTAATCTGTTTGAAAAGTTTTCAACATTTTTACACTGTCAACTACAGAAACAGACAGGTATTGACACGATTTATCATTATCTGGATGATTTCTTATTTATTGGAAGAGTAGGTACTCAAGAATGTTCACATTTAATGGAAGAGTTTCAGAATTTGTGCAGTTTGGTGGGTGTACCGTTAGCAAATGAAAAAACAGTAGGGCCATCTACAAGCATTATATTTTTAGGTTTAGAAATAAATACGGTTGATATGGTTGTAAAAATTCCTCTAGAAAAGGTAAAACAGTTGAAATCTATGCTAAATATGGCCCTTATTAAAAAGTCATTACAGTTTGTTTTTTTTCCACATATATCAGTCTTTAATTCCAAAATACATTACTATTTCGGGGTAAAGTCTCCGCAGAGACCCCCTTATAATCTTTACCTAGGGTGCCAGGGGCCCCTTGGATTAGATGTATATAGGCATACATATACATATATATAAATTTATCATATAAATTTCTACATATAGAAAACACAAACATATATGCATACATACAAACACACACACATATAATATACTGTTATATAACAAAATTTATTAACATGTTATGGCAAAAAAGGTTCTTATTTTTACGGAAAAACCAACAACACAACAATATAATTATGTACATAAAGAACCTGAAACTGCCATATGCGGGGTTAACAATTCAAAAGTTCATATCACAACCCCCATGGCAGCACTATAGGAGGACAGGACCCCTCCTCATAGTGGGAACTTTTTGCAAAATACCAGTATATAAAAGGTTTATTACAAAATTTTATTTGATATAGAAATATAGTTGTTTGTAATCAATTCAAATTGTTCAAAATAAACACATTGTAACATAGTTAAAAATGTGCATAGACAGATATTTGTCAGGTTTCATATTATAAAAAGTCATACCTGCAAAGGTGTATAAATTACAATTTGTCTTTAATTGCTTTCATAACTTTAGCATATTTTTTATCCTGAATTTTTGTGTACACTTCTGTATAAAAATTCAATTTACTTTTTATGTGGTTACATATTTCTTGAGGTTTTTCGTCTTTGTTATCTAATCTACAATACATTTTATACTTGTATATTTTACAGGCAATAAGAGATATTATGCTATTCAAAAAGAGTGTCTTTTCATTGTTTTCATAGTTAAATCCTATCACAATTGTTTTCCACGATATATCAAATTTTAAAATTTGTTTAACAATGTCCCATATATGAGAAACATTTTTACATTTTAAGATAAGATGTTCATTGTTTTCTTTAGCATCTCTGCAAAAGACACAAAAATCATTTTCTACTATCTTCCATTTCTTCAGCAATTCTCTGTTACACAATAGATTATTTAATAATTTATAATTAAATTCTGATATACTTCTGTCTCTTATGGATAAGATTTTTTGTTCATAAATAGATTTCCAAGCCGTTTTTGTTATTTCAAAAACCTTTCCGTAATATGTTTGGTGTAATGGAGGTATAAATTTTTCATGACAAAGAATTTCGTAAATCAACTTTGAATTGATATCACACACTTTAACATGTCCTTTACATAATAAATCGTATGATGTACTCCCATGAAAAATGTTTTCGTATCGTATATTTGAATATTCATAACTTTTGAAGGTTTTTGTTATAACTGTTTTTATAATCATATATTCACACATCCAGTTTTTTTACATATAAGTTTGTCATCAAACCATTCCAAAGGTTTTATGCCATTTTCATTTACAATATCATTCAAAAATTTAAAACCGCTCCTCAGCCAATTATGAAAAAATATTGGCTTGTTTTTGTACATAAAATTTTTATTACACCACAACGGTTCTTTCAATAATGCATTCAGATAAAATTGTTTTTTATTTTTTTTACATTCGTTGAAAAATACAAGCATTTCCTTGTAGAATAGAGGAAAATGTTCCATTATTTGATAATCATTTGATTTCGTAATATTTGTTTTACATAGATATTCAAAATCAAAGTCTCTTTCTTTGCACAAACTATCTACAAAAAAGAATAGAGAGTTTCTCTCGCTTGAAATCCTGTTTATCCAAGATACTTTTATGGATTTTAATTTCAAAGATACATCGACAATTCCAATGCCTCCCTTTAGGACATTTCCAATCTGTGTATTTCTTTTAATTCTATCTCTTTTGTTCCATATATAGTTATATAACTAACTTTGAAATTTCTTAATTACTTCTTCATTTGGAAAGCTCAGAACTGATCCAAGTCATTACAGTTACAAGAAGTACAAAGCATAGTTGGAAGCTTAAATTTTTTCAGCAAAGGTGTGCCAAATGCAAGAGCATTCAACAGAAGGTTTTATGATGCTACTTGTGGGGTGACAAAAGCTCATCATCATATCAAAATCACAAATGAGTTTAGGGAAGATGTTAAAACTTGGTTACTTTTTTTAGAACAGTTCAATGGTGTTAGACTCTTGCATGAGAGTGATTGGCTGAGTAACGAAAATATGAAATTGTTTACAGATAGTAAAGGCAATCCAGATTTGGGATGTGGGGCATACTGGGAAGGTAGATGGGTTTTCTGGCCTTGGCCAACAAAATGGGATTTAGGTATTTTTAAAGAAATGTCATTTTTGGAGCTGGTGCCCATTGTATTAGCTATTTACATATGGGGCGAAATGCTCTTTAAGAACAAGAGGATCATAATGTACATTGACAACAATGCACTGGTGTCAATTATTAACAAACAAACATCAAAATCAAAAAGAATCATGTTTTTGATAAGAAAGTTGGTCCTTATACTGTTAAAAAACAACATAGTATTCAAGGCAAAACATATAGCAGGTACACAAAATAGTATCGCAGATGCACTGTCACGTAAACAGTTTAAAACATTTCAGGAATTGGCTCCACAAGCAAACAAGATACCAGAAAAAATACCAGTAGAATTTCAGCAGTTGATGTTAGAAATGAAGTAAACAACTTGTTACATCTAGCAACAGCCCCAAATACTCAGGAAACATACAACCAGGGACTAATATGCTTTGAGGAATTCCAGGATTCCCTAAACCTTAGCAAAATATGGCCCCCTACGTTAGAGCAAATAGTTCTATTTATAGGTTATATGTCAGCAAAACATCTCTCAGTGGCAACAGCTAGAACTTACATTTCAGCTATTTCTTACAAACTAAAAATTCAAAACAATAGGGATGAAACTCAAAGCTTTCTGGTTAAGAAACTCTTAGAAGGATTCAGAAGAAAGGTCAAGAAAAATGATGCCAGACTGCCAATTACATCAAATATATTAAATCAAATACTACAAAGTTTGCACTTGGTTTGTACAAACTACTATGAATGCAAACTGTTTCAAGCCGCCTACACTTTAGCATTTTTTGGTTTCTTTAGAGTTGGAGAAATGACAGTAAAAAACCAAAAAGATCTGGGACATGCAATTGAATATGAAGACATAACAATGTTTACAGAAGAAAATAAAATCCAAATAAAATTAAAGCATTCCAAAGTGGATCAAATAGGGGAAGGAGAAACAATTACTATTCAGAATAGCCAATTTGGGTCTCAAATACAACCAATTAAGATTATTCAAGAATATCTAGCAATACGACCTTCAGTGCAGGGGAAGTTGTTCTGTCATTTTAGTGGACAACCACTAACTAGATACCAATTTACGGCAGTTTTAAATAAAGTTTTGTCGATAATAGGGTTAGAAGGTAAAAAATACAAGTCTCATTCATTTAGAATTGGGGCAGCAACCAGTGCAGCAATGTTTGGTATGTCAGAGGAAGAAATCTGTAAAGCAGGAAGATGGAAATCTAAAGCATACAAAATTTATGTTAGGATGTAATCATAATATAAATGTAGGTGTAACCCTTAAGACTGTCATATGTTTAAGTATATATGAAAATGGTTTCAAGTCATATAATTATATAATCTTGTCATGTCTCTATATATACACTTTCAGAACAACAGGTATGGGTAGTGGGCTCATCAATAGTCAAAAGAGCATTTTTAGCAGCTAGAATCAGACCAGATGGAGTTAACTTGGGACTAATGGATAGATTAAATGTGTCTATTTGGTGGCAAGGAAAAGGGGGTATGGGCTGGTGTGAAATGTACAACAAGATCAAAACATTGCTGAAAGTTGCTGACCCTCCTGATTACATTATTCTACATTGTGGTGGTAATAATATTGGGTACACACCAATCAAACAGCTTATACAAGATATGAAAGGTACAATTGACAAAATTTGGAAACTTTTACCCAATACAAAGCTTGTATGGTCACAAATATTGCCTAGAAAGAACTGGTATTCATCAGATAGCATAGAAAAAATGAATAATTCTGCAAAAAGAATCAACAGTTCAGTGGCGGCTTATATAGTAAGGAATGGGGGATGTTATATCAAGTATTTGGATATCAAACTTGTAAACACAAATCTTTTTGAGGCAGATGGGGTCCATATATCAAATATAGGCAATGAAATTTTTCTCAACAACATTAGTGCAGGGTTAGAACAATTTATAACGAATGGATGGCAAGTGTATCCAAAGTTATACTAGAATTTGGACGGGGTATTTTGTGGCAAGGTCTTGGCTCCAGGAACTAGCCGCTTCCCCCCCCCCCCCCTTGGTGGCGGTGGCTTCAATGGTTAATATTGTAACCATTTCCGCCATGTGGAAGAATGCGCGTCTGGTTCCTGTGATTGGACATTGAATGATTTGATTGGACAATATTGTATGTATTGAATTATTTGGTGACAATTTGGTCACATATATATATGATACACTTTGATTGCCGCTCACCGGAATCATAGTCATATGGTTTTTTGTTTAATTGAAAATTGACATTTTAATGATTGATGTTTGGGGATGATTGCAAATCGTCTCATTGCCGTCAACCGGAATGAGAAGATCTGCTAAATTTGTTGCTTGATTTTATGATATAACATTAGGCAATGATGTGTTTTTGGCCTGTACCATTTGGGTGTCAATACACAGGTGTAATTTACATGGTAAAATTTTAATGTAAAACTTTAAAATTTTACTCATTGCCTAGTTGCCAAGACCAACAACAGCCACAATGGGGAGGGAGGTGTTGTTATAAAATACAATAAGTGCAAAAAATAAACTTGTATATAGGTAAACATAATGTTATGTCTTTATTTCCATCCCAGGACAAGGTCAGCTTACAAGTACAATGTACACTACAAACTGCTATCATTTTGAAGTTTTGCAAGGCTGGTCTATAATAATAAGTTTTATGTGGAGTTTTTCAAACATATTCTTGTACTAGAATAATATTGTAGTGACATATTTTGACAAAAATGAGCAATTTTAAGATTACAGTACATAATATGTTGTAATAATAAAATACAATCCAGGCAATGTGTTCACTTACCAGCGTCTATATAGGAGTTATGAGATTGATCACTATTCGTTATATTTACTTTCCATACGTATGTAGATATAAATTGCGCGTTGATAGCTACAGAGACACACAATACGTTTATGCGAACGTTTTTGGATTTTTAGTGTACAAAGACACATTGCTGCATCCAGTAAATGGTCTACAAAGACCCTATATTTTCTTGTCGCAACAAAAAAAACAGCTGTGAAGAACAACCTGCAAAAGTACAATGCCGCTACATTGTCATAAGTGGTGCAAATCAGATGTGGATTCTAAAACATTCTAAAGAACTTCTAGTAAATTTGAAATCGCGAAACTTTCCTCAAATCAACAGCATCAAAAGGTATCGCTTTTCAACAATTTACCCGACTATTCCTGTATCTAAATGTCTAGTTTGTAATCCTTATAGGAATCATGAGATTGGTCACTGTTCGCTATCTTCACCTTTCATTTAGGGAAGAGATTCGAAATTTTAGTCAAGAAAGGTGAAGATAACGAGCAGTGATCAATCTCATAACTCCTACAAGCAATACAAAATAAATAGTTATGTAAACACGTACCCCTAGCTACACCAGCGGTGGGATCAGGTGCCTTGGATGAGTAGTCATCCCCTGTCGACCGGTCACACCCGCCGTAAGCCCTATATCCTGATCAGGTAAACGGAGTTATCCGTAGTCAAAGTTGGTGTGCCAAGAATGGCCTGACAATCGGTATGAAACACGTATGATCAAATATTAAACTGAGACTACTGACGAAGAAATTGATGTTGAAGACGTTTCAACAGTTTTGTTTAAAGTCAGCAGTTCAGAAAATATATGGCCGTTAGTATCAGGATCTTATCTGCAGATATTTTTACATATCCTCATCAGTAAATTATAGCTGAAGTCTAAAATTCAAAGAGGTAAGTAATGAGTGGTCTAACGTGTTATTTTGAGATTTTCAAATCTAGCAAAATACCAGTTGTTTAGAACAGTCTACTCTTGTTAAAGCAATACCACGGGCTACAGCTGAATTTTATAAAACAATATGATGTATTCGTATTGAACTTTAAATACAAAAATTCTGAAATATGTTGGAAATATGGGAGAGGTGTATGAATTCTGTCTAGCATAACGCTAGACAGAATTCATACACCTCTCCCATTGGTAATGTAACCCTTACAGGCAGTTTTCATTGCTATCTAGTTGCCGGTTAATATGTAGCATTAAGACAAAACATAACTTCACTTAAAGTTCTGTATGCACATGCAATTTCCTTGACACACCTACATGTTCTTGAAGCAAACTTGACAAAAGAAAACATTTTATCTCGCTATTTATTCAATCAATTGAACATTTGCTCACGTCCATCACTAAGAAAATAACTTGCAACGTTAATAAATAATAGTTGCCGTACTGGTTTTTTAGTTACGTATAAATACAATGCATTTCACGTACATTTTCTATATCATAAACACAACTACTTTTACTTTAATAAAGATTTGGCTCCACTTGTTTGGCACGCTGTTTTTGGCTATATTTAGATCTAAAACTTCATAGTTATTTCGGATTTCAAACATTTCGGTTGAGCATCACTGAAGAGACATTATTTGTCGAAATGCGCATCTGGTGAATCAAAATTGGTACCGTATAAGTTTTACATTATGACCCCTGGGTCGAGGCCTCTACTGGTGGACTGTTAGTCCCCGAGGGTCTCTACAGCCCAGTAGCTAAGTATTTCGTTACTAGCTTGAAAATACGGATGTATATTTAATTGCTGTTATAAAATTCAGAAATTCATTTCAAAATTAAGGATTATCTCCCTCATGCATAGCTCTTATCCTTGGACGAATTTGGCTCCACTTGTTTGGCACGCTGTTTTTGGCTATATTTAGATCTAAAACTTCATAGTTATTTCGGATTTCAAACATTTCGGTTGAGCATCACTGAAGAGACATTATTTGTCGAAATGCGCATCTGGTGCATCAAAATTGGTACCGTATAAGTTTTACATTGTACAATTTTGTGTACTTTAACATCCCAAACTAAGTCTTTGGAATCATTTCGCTTTTCCATTCAAATTCCACACGAAATCCAGCTTCACAATACTTTCCCGTGTAGTGTCTTTATAAACAACCATTAGCTGTGGTCTCCTGATGTCATCAAGAGTTGTCATAGAGCTGTAAATCCAATTTGACGACCACTTCGCCCGAGGAGACCTCGTGTAATAATAAACGCTTTGTGATTGGTGCTCTGCCTGTTTTAGATTCCTATATTTAACTTGAGCACCTCCCAAAAATCTGTGGATAAAGAAAACACCTTCAATGCAGCTTACCGCAAGCTCAAATCGTCTTATTTTCAAATAATTACAACATTTGGTTCATGAGAATTGTCCTTTTCATTAAATAACACTTTAATGAAAGGTGAAGATAACGAACAGTGATCAATCTCATAAATCCCATAAGCAATACAAAATAGAATCCATTGTGTACTACCCACAAGATCCGTTAAATGAAAATTGTCTGCTGTTTGAATGTGCTTGAGGCATTCCTAAAATTTTACTTGCTTTAGGCATTACTACGGAATCCTCCGTGTACTGGTACATTTGTAAAAATATAGGGCTCACGGCGGGTGTGACCGGTCAACAGAGGATTATTACGTCTCCTAAACACAGAGGTGGAATCATGTGCTCACTCTGTTTTGTATTCCTTATAGGAAAGGCGAAGATAACGAACATTGATCAAATTCATAACTCCCATAAGGAGTTGAGACTGGCCACTCTTCGTTATTTTCACCTATCATTTGAAATATCGAAAAAACTTATCTGATGAATTAACATCTACGAGTATGTCAACCGGTGGTACAAACAGAAAAAGAAGAAGAAATTGCTTAAATGTTTACACAATCACTTTTAGAAGAAAAAAAGTTCGAATGCCATAATTGAAATATTTCATTCAAAATTTTCTCACTAGATTACTAGATGTTTTATTCCTTGGAATTAAGCTGATCGTCTTCATTTCACCAATACTAATTTTGTCTTCATCGTGTGTGTGCATCAATGTTAGTTTGTTTCTCACCTCACAGAAAAGTACCACCAAAAAAAAAACAATTATAGGACAATTCAGAATTATGTGTATTGGGTGCTATCAAAATAAATTATCAGTAGATTGAAGATTCAACTCTTAAACCACCTTTCCATCATTTCTTTTTGTGAGTTGCCTTTTGGAATTTTCTTATCTCGGAACTGTTTGCTGTGTATCGCTGAATTTAAATTTCGTTTGAAACGCAGGCCGAAATCCTTCACCCTGCAGGTGTTGTGGGATGTCCCACTGGCAATCAGCTAATGTCGTACTGAAATCTTCCTTTGGAAAGTAACATGATTTGCCAACTTCTATGGCTGCAAACCTCTATATGCTGCATAGCATTTCAACACACAGAAGCGCCACCTAGCAGGCGCGTGCTACTTTTCAAAGGGTATTATATATTGAAGTACGTTTTATGTGACATTCGTGATTCTGATGAAATCCGGCCAAATCGAACTAAGCCGGGTATGCCCGGTGACCTTCTAATTATCTAACACAGTAACGAAAATGTTGACGTTTAAGCACTATTTGGCATAGTAAAGACCAGTGCGTTTACATTTGTTTATTTCACCAGTCAATCTAATTAAATTAGATCACATGATCCGCTCATCTACTATTGCTACACATATGTGCACTATGTGCATCGATAGTAGATGAGCGAATCATAAGATTTAATTTTAATTAGATTATTTCTCCAGTGTACCTGGATTGAATGCATTATATCTTAGAATAAGCCACTCTCGAAACTTCTGTCTCCAATGACGCCATCTTGAAGTTGCTTGCGCCTATGAGTTGTTTCTGGCTCAATCAGCTCTCTCGGTGGGATGGGTGGTAATTACGAGTCACAGTCAAGTGTGTCACCGGTCATCGCCGGTTTAGAATCAAATATCCTTATGGTGTAAAGCTGAACAATTTTCGTTCTGAAAATATAGATTTGCAAATATTTTAGAGAAAGAATTTCAAAGCAGAACTTTTCCTTTAATTCAAGTTTGAGTTCCTGGCCTGCTATATGTGCTAAATATCAAGTCTGGTAATATCATTTTATAATATACTCTAAATTCCTACAAGGCGTCTGTAGTACAAACCTAGAGTGTTGTTATTGTGACTGGTACTTTCGTGGAGCTTTACTTTAATACATAAGTGATACAGCGTGTGTTTATCACCTGAAAGTACAACAGATGCCTTGCCGTACTACCTGGTAACTTTACATAAAGTGATACACCCACGTGTGATTTTACCTATGAACAAAACAGAACTAGGGATCAGAGGCACTGCTTCATTATCTGTGATTATATCTCATTGAGCCACAAGAGAGTTGGATGTAAAATTTAAAACCAAACAGTTGTTACCATGGATTTTCATCAGTGAATGAAATGTTTCACACATTATTGATTTCAAAACAATGACACATATCAGAATGCTATTTAAGTTTATGAATGATCATGTAAAGTTTTAAGACATGGTTGCAAATAAAAAAAAATGTTAAGCGTGTTAAATAATCCAAATATTTTCTGAGTCAAACCTATCTTGTAAATACCATTAATTATGCTGGAATGTAGCATACTTCCTCATTGCTGAATTTTCGTCATTGTGTATTGATATAAAGATCAGGATTCAACCACGCAGTGCAAGATGTTTCTACACAACGAATGGTTTTACAAATGATTTAAACAACTATCTTTCAAATTGGTCTTTCGCATAAAAAATAAAGAAAATATGATAATAAATGAACGAATAGGTAAAAAGGAGATTGATAAAATCTCATGACCAAGATTGAAAATTCTACATCCTAATACTTTAATGAAATTACATATACTCAATTCATCAATGGATGATACATATTTATAGAGTTATAACTGCATACACATATATCATATTACTTTGTATCAAGAAAGGATCATACGGTCATAAATTAATTGTTTGATTTGCACATATTTTTTGTAGCTTATTTCATACTATTGATAATGTACTAGGGTTATGTATAATTTTTCTCAATAGCAAATCTTGGGCTTCAATTGTTGTGATACACAAGAACTCAATAGCAAAGAATGCATAAAGGACACTATAAAGATTTCTTAACAACGATAGTCAGGAATGTATAGAAGAACAAAGTTTCAAGTTTCATACCTTACGTCATAATTTCATCTGTGAAGTTGAAAAATTTTTCTGAACAGAATTCCGTCTTATATATAAACTTCTGTGTTATGGATACACTACAAACGATACTGAAGTTCCCATGAAAAAGGTATCAGCTTTCAAATTAAGTAGAGGATTGCATTGGCGAGGTATTATAAATATTTTGGAATTTTTAATCTTAGCAAAGCAGTCTATGACACCATGAAGTATACCGTACTATTGTGTTTCTGTATTCTTCTACTGGGAAAATCAAAGACGGACACGGTGCATCCAACGATTCAGAGTATGTTTTACATTCTTCCTATCAACATTTACTATGCGGAAATTTAAATCATGATATATGGATAGCTCCGTTTACCTGATCAGGATATAGGGCTCACGGCAGGTGTAGCCGGTCGACAGGGGATGCTTACTCCTCCTAGGCACCTGATCCCACCTCTGGTATATCCAGGGGTCCGTGTTTGTCCTACTATTTATTTTGTATTGCTTATAGGAGTTATGACATTGATCACTGTTCGTTATCTTCACATTTCATGATTTTTTTAAATGTCAGCTTTCGTAAATTTAACATTTTTCATGGTATTTTATACTCATCATTACACTTTCATTCGTACAACCATCATAAAATAAAGTATTTTTTATATTTGAAACATTACAGAGAATTTACAACAGAAACTGAAGAACACTCAGTGGTTGTGGAGACTCGCGGGATCCCACATTAAGAGTCTCCACCCCGTCTCCTTCAATGTAAAAGTTGTTTCCACTTACAATGTTACTGCTCGGATGTTTGAAAAGAAATATCTAAAATGTAAGTTTTTTTAAATAAAGAATTTGAGAGGTTTTTTCAGAATATCTGTAAGGGGAAATGTTGTAATATCGACCCTTGTGTTCTTATTTCAATGATTTGTGAATAGATTTCCTGCTTGTGGTCGTTCAAAACTTGGACAAAAAGCAACGAAAATATAGTATCATTTCATGATTAAAATGAATGTTTAAACAATTAAGGAAACTGAAAAATGAATCAATTTAATGAAAATATATTTCGCTAGATTTGGATGAACTAAACAACATAGATAACAGTTGCTGGCATAGGGACCATCATCATATAAATCTGAAAATAGCTAACTAGGATAAATCATGTGCTGAGCAAATTACATTATTTGAATTGGCTTTATAATGCAACAATCCTAACCCCTTCCTCTTTTATTTGACCTTTCGTGTCATTTAGGGTGGGGGTAGCGGAGATGGTTACGTTTACTTATTCATATTTCGTTCTTTGTGTTGGTTATATGTAACGCACTATATGTTATTTTGTTTGATTTTGGATTTTACTTCTAGATTTCAAATAAATATAACGTTTTTATTTTATCTAATATTTTTTGCCACCAAGTCAAGTACAGAGACTGTGCAGCCATATTGAAGAAGAATCCCTATAGAAAGAATCTGAACGGAGTGTATACGATTTATCCGGATCTTAAAACAAAGAAGCACGTGTATTGTGACATGACAACAGAAGGGGGCGGATGGACGGTGGGTAGCCTAGCGGATACTCATTTTATTCTTAGTTATTAATAGTTCTAAATCAATCCTTACTAAGCGATCAGTAATGTATTATGAAATACATAATTATGCAGTTTTTATTTGATTGCGTGATAGAAATAATGTCCTCGAATAAAATTTGGGGCAGGGCATACTACAATTCTATCAAACATAGAAATTCATTTTCAGCATTTCTGGATTCCAAGATAAGTTTTATGTGGAATTATTAGAAAGTTTTAGTACCACGTGCATTCCAACAACAACTTTTATTTCTAGGTCATCCAGAAAAGATTAGATGGGTCGACGGATTTCTACAGGGACTGGAGAGCTTACAAATCTGGATTTGGAGATCCCAGGAGAAATTATTGGATAGGTAATTATATATCTGAACTTCTAAAGTCTTATATTTTTCCTTTTGCAATTTCGAAGCCAATACTAATAAAAATAGTGGTAACTAAGCTGTGTGAACTGTGCGCCGCTATATCAAATTGATAACATTACTATTGCTACAACAAAATAGAAAATCTTATTTTAAATAGACATGGGTTGCTCTATAAAATACTGCTACAACCAGTTCTACCCCCACCCCCCCAATATTAACTGGTGTTGATAATTACTACACTGAACAACCAATGACATGGAATTTGATACTTAATATCGTTGGTCTTATTTCGTAGATTTCAGCATATCGATTAAATTTGATCGCAGGTTACCAACGCTCACCCTTCATTCTAACAATGTACATCTATGTGCAATGTATGATGCAAATGTGATATATACATTGTCTAATTATATATACGTGTTTCTGTTATTTGCTGTTATGTTACCTCTATTTACATAGTTAGTGATAGTGTATATTATGCCTATATTTGTTTTGCACAACAAAGGGGAGGGGACACCTGGAGAAGGGAATCGTGGGCCCAAACAACAGGCACTGGGATTGTGAAGCTAAAACGTATTCACTTTTGATCTAAGTTTTTATAAAAGAAATATTGAGTAAAAAAAATGAGACTTTGATCAACACAATGAACTCGTTAAGCTACTCAGCCCAGGATCTGAGTAATGTGTCTACAGTCTATGTATTTTGTTTACATTTTGATATTTTCATATATAATAGCAATATAAGTATGATGTTGTAGTGTATGATTTTATCCTACGAGACACTTAATCGGTTTGAACATTTAACATTGATTTGGCTGCCAGATAAAGAGTCTCTCAAACTGATTAATTTTAAATCATATATTTTATTCTTTTAAAAGGACACGACGTCCTACACTTGCTGACAAAGTCAGGTAACCAAGTCCTCCGTGTTGACCTTCAGAAATTTAGCGGTCAGAAGGCGTACGCCAAGTATTCCAGGTTCTCTGTTGGTGACGAAAGCAGCCAATACAGACTGACTGTGTCAGGATACAGCGGCACGGCAGGTTAGGCCACTGTTCATGGTGTATTTCTAGTTAAACATTGATAATCACTGGATCCAGTTGGATTGATGTATTCACAGAGTGTATCAGTAACAATACCACCGTACTTGTATAAACTTTCATTGATAAAGTTCATAACATTCCTTATGTTATGTTTACCTGATCAGGACATAGGGCTCACGGTGGGTGTGACCGGTCGACAGGGGATGTTTACTCCTCCTAGGTACCTGATCCCACCTTTAGTGTGCCCAGGGGTCCGTGTTTACCTTAATTACTTCG
This sequence comes from Ostrea edulis, assembly GCF_947568905.1. Classification (NCBI taxonomy): domain Eukaryota; kingdom Metazoa; phylum Mollusca; class Bivalvia; order Ostreida; family Ostreidae; genus Ostrea; species Ostrea edulis. Next base: position 26,724,199 of record NC_079166.1, read on the forward strand.
CGATACATGTCCTCGTTCAAAACTATCCAAATTTAATCCGAAACCATATTTCAAATTAAAACTGACACTTTATCGTTTAAGTATACCGAATGGAAATATACATATATGGATAAAACTACTTCTCGTGAGGTTAAACGCGGGATCGTGAAACCAAGATCGTGGTATCATACATGTATGCACACCATAAAAATAAAGCTTGTTTCACATATCTATTACGTACCTAAATATCCGCTCCTTAATCGTTGATTGGAAATACCGCTTCTGACAAATAAGTTTAAAGGGTTCAGCAGTCTCATTTAAAGTCAGCATTTCGTGAATTATATGGTTGTTTTCATCTAGTCTACAAATACAAGCTATTGCTGGATCGAATACTGTATGGAATGTTTCAAACGGATTGTTAGAATGTTCTTTGCATACTGATTTTAACTACGGATTACTTGGTTTACCTGAACAAGATATAGGACTCACGGCGGTTGTGACTGGTCAGCTGTTGTTGTCTTCTCATCCAAGTCAACTGATCTCACATCTAGTATGCCCTTGGGTCTATGTTTATTCTTCTTTTACTTTTATATTTTTCGTTTAGATAATAAAATGTTTTCTTTGTTTCATTGGGTGATGAAGGTAGCAAGACTTGCAGAACAAATTCATAACCCGCGTTAACAATGATTGCTACTTTCACCACTCGATGAAATAACAAAGAGAGAAAGACATTTTATTATCTATACAAATTTATATTCTTATGTATTTTTTAAAAAAAAAAACTAGATATTTAAGTACTAAATTATCATATGGTTGACCCATTCGTTACGTTAAACGGAACAGTCAATGCACCCGTTGACCTTGATGCCGCTCCATATATGGTAATGATTGCACAAACAGGTGGAACTAAAATCTGCATCGAACCACAGGCACCTGAAGTATGGATTATTACTACTACCCCCTCCCTTTCATAAATTTTTTTTGGTGGCAATAATTTCTCTGAAATGTGTTAATTCCCAGTCTATCTCATCCCTTCTATAATAAAATGAATTTTATTAAATACCGGTAGAAGGCCAATCTCTAAAGCTTCCAAAAAGCGTGAAACGATTACATGAATCGAAAGAGGGATGAGATAGACTGGGAATTCACACATTGCAGAGAAAATATTGCCACCAAAAAAATTATTTTAAAAAATGGGGGGGGGGGGGGGGTAGTAATATCCATACTTCAGGTGCCTGTGATCGAACTATTTTGCAACAAACATACATTCATTGTTGCAGATGAAGGCAATGTCAATTTCAAAAGAAATATAAGAGGAAAGATGCAGTGAATGTAAATATTGGACTAGGAGATTCATCACTTGCTAATTTATCAACAGTATACCCATAACGTAATAAAGTGCGTTAGCAACTGAAGTTGAAATGTCCAGAATTAATCCCGTAGTAAGGCTTTCGGTCTCTGCTAACTGATTATTTACTGCTATGTCATCAACAAACTTCAAGATGCTTGTTAGTATTATACTATGTCGATTTTATTGACTGGGAATTCCGACAAAAATGAAAGTAGAATGCAGATATCAAACATTATACACGAGAGTATAGACTGCGCATCACGCCAGCGTACTTCATGACGCGCACTACCTCGTCACCCTAGCTCTTGATTGTATTTTCAAATTGAAATTTTAAAAATCTTCTAGTTATACTACAATAGGATGTCCTAGTCATAGCCGAGGTTACTATTTATACTACAATAGGATGTCCTAGTCATAGCCGAGGTTACTATTTATACTACAATAGGATGTCCTAGTCATAGCCGAGGTTACTATTTATACTACAATAGGATGTCCTAGTCATAGCCGAGGTTACTATTTATACTACAATAGGATGTCCTAGTCATAGCCGAGGTTACTATTTATACTACAATAGGATGTCCTAGTCATAGCCGAGGTTACTATTTATACTACAATAGGATGTCCTAGTCATAGCCGAGGTTACTATTTATACTACAATAGGATTTCCTAGTCATAGCCGAGGTTACTTCTACTTCAACTTGGATATGTTTTGTTTTTCAAAAACGTCTTGGGTGGAATGCAGTTTAATACAGTAATTCAAATAAAACTTTTCTAAGCATGCATATCGGAAAGTTACTCAGCTTATATTAATGTGTGCTGTTTGTATTATTTATTAATTCAGGGGACAGCCTAGCCTATCACAACGGGATGAAATATTCTACCAAAGATCACGAAAATGACAATGATGTAACACACTGTGCCAGGTATTACAAAGCAGCATGGTGGTATAACAAATGTTATCATTCCAACCTGAATGGACAGTATGCAAACTCCGCGATAATCAGTACCAAGTACATTGCCTGGTATCAATGGGGAAAGAAGTTCGAAGCACTGAAAAGAGCATCCATGATGATTCGACCTCGACAATAAATACAGATAGTCAATAAAGCTATATACATGAATGTATACAGTGTTTTGTAATCTTTATAATGATCAACTGTATCCACTCTGCTGTGGTTAGTACTAAGTACCTTAACTGGTATTACTGGGGGGGGGGGGGGGGGGGGGGGGGGGGGGGGGGGGGGGGGACGAAGTATTGAGAAGAACCTGCATGATTATCCAACCTCGACAATAAATACATACTGTCAATAAAGCAATAAAAAAGGACGTAAATAATATTTTCTAATCTTTATGACCACATGTATTCATACATTGGCTTCTCATTGGTTTTGTAAAGCCTGTTTACCTTCCAAAGAGCAATACTCTGCACCGAGGTACATCGGTCAAGTGCATATTGGCGTAAATCTAGATGTAAATGAAGTTTAGCCAATCGTTTAAAACTATGGACGGAGATGAACAGTGAACACCATACCCATAACATTTTAAAGTTATTAATCTCATCTTCCCTATAAAAAGTAAAAAAAAAAATATAGTGCAAACATAGAACCCTTGGAAACAGCAGGGGTGGGTTCACTTGTTATTGAGTGACAGTGTCTTAAACGTGGACTTTTAATTTTGCACTTAGAATTTACACACGATTTATAAGCATAAACTTGTCCTGTCTGTTGGTGTGAACCAACATAAACCAACAAATCAATCATTACATCAAATAAATACGCACTCCAAAAACATAGATATAAAAAAGTTCAATGCCAATAATAGAAATAAACCAACGACCTTAATACGGAAAATTTCTTGTGAACTTTGAGAGGTCCTATAGTAGGAGTATTATTATTATCATATTTTGATTGCACAGGAAAGAGGAAGATATCGAACAGTGATCAATCTCATAATTCCTATAAACTATACAAACCTGGATATACCAGAGGTGGGATCAGGTGTCTAGGAGGAGTAAGCATCCCCTGTCGACCGGTCACACCCACTGTGAGCCAAGAACGGTCTAACAATCGCTATGAGACACGTCAGATAGCATTTGACCCAATGATAGGTTGTATTGGCAAACAAGATCATTACAACAACCATTGGATTTGCAAAATGCTGATTTGGAACGAGACTGTTGGAACCCCTGAAATGTCAGAACCCTGTAAAAACAGTGTCAGCTTCTTGGTCAGTTGCAGAACGCCGATTCGTAAAAACATCTGTATTGATTGATTCTTTGAATATTGTTTAAGGTCCGACTCGAGAAATTTTCACTCATATGGATACGTCATCATTGCCGGCGTAGGACTGTAAAATGTAGGTCTATGCTCAGCGCTTGCCGCCTTTGAGCAGGGAGGGATGTTTATCGTGCCACACCTGCTGTGACACGGGACCTCGGTTTTTGCGGTATCATCCGATGAACCACCCCATTTAGTCGCCTCTTACAACAAGCAAAAGGTACTGAGGATTTATTCTAACCCGGATCCCAACAGGACTTGTACTGATTTACCCAAAATTTTACATGAAAATTCAGTATTTTGGACTAAATTTCAAACATTTGATCCATAGCCCCTACTTTTATGGGATCAGGTGTCTAGGATTAAGCATCCCCTGTCGACCAGTTACACCCGCTGTTAGCCCTATATCTTGATCAGGTAAACGAAGTTATCCGTAGTCAAAATCAGTGTGCCAGGAATGGCCTAACAATCAGTATGAAACACGTCAGACAACATTTGACCCAATTGTATCTTTATAACCACCATAGAATTTGCGAAATGCTGATTTTGACTACAGATAACTCCGTTTACCTGATCAGGTTATAGAGCTCACGGCGGGTGTGACCAGTCGACTGGGGATGCTTACTCCTCCTAGGCACCTGATCCCACCTTTGGTGTGTTCAGGGGTCCGTGTTTCCCCAACTGCTTATAGGAGTTATGAGATTGATTACTGTTCGTTATCTTCACCTTTCATTTAGCATTAAGACAAAATATAACACTAATGTTCTATATGTAAATACAATTTCCCTACGTGCAGATCTTCATAAAATCTCCTTACCGGATCTGCATGTACATGTACTTGAAGCAAAAAGAAATACATGATCTCATTCTTTATTCAAATCAATTGAACATTTCCTCAAGTCCATCACTCAGAAAATGTCTTCCAACGCTAACAAATACTAGTTGCCGTACTGATTTACAGTTATGTATAAATACAATGCATTTCATGTCTATTTTCTATATCACAAACACAACTACTATTACAAAGATTGTATTGCACTATAGGTCAACTCCACGACTCATCTTATTCAAAACCACTGCTGTTTTAACCCAATATGTAGATTATTCTCTTTCCACTATCTATCAATAAACTATCAGTATGCATTGTTTGTAAAGAGACAATAAGATGAACATACAAAATCATGGGACATGTCAACAGTTCTTTCAAATGTCTCTGACTCGGCATACAATGCACTTTTGCTGATTTAGCACTTTTTGTGTCTGTTTCTTCCATTCAAGCTCCACCTCAACACAGAATGACAAGTTCTCTCTAATGAGTTCTTGAATTCACAGAATCTTGTAATCTCATATGCATGATATAATTGTCTAAAATCAAATTTTAGATAATTAAATCTATAAACGACTTATTTTTAAAATGGCAATGAAAAACTGTTCTGGATTTATTTTAAAATCACTCTAACACATGGATCTAGCTGATCTCCGAAATGTCACATCCTCTGAACACATGTCAGGTGTCCAGGAAGGGAATAAAATATTCATAAAACGTTTTAACTATACTGCATCACTTATAGCACGCGATCACACGTTAAATGTGTTGTAAATGTGTATTTTGACACAACAAATGAAGTCTTTGGAATCATTTCACTTTTCCATTAAAATTCTGAACAAACTCCAGCTTCACAACACTTTCCTACACAGTGTCTTTATAAACAACCATTAGCTGTGGTCTCCTGATGTTATCAAGAGTTGTCATAGAGCTGTAAATCCAATTTGACCACTACTTCACCCGAGGAGACCTCGTGTAATAATAACCGCTTTGTGATTGGTCCTTTACGTGTTTTGGATTCTTCTAAAATTTCATTCACTCTGACTTCAGTTCGTCCCAAGAAATCTGCGAATAAAGAGATAATGTTAAAGTCAGATTAATGCAAACCTAAATTCTCATTTACAATAAATTACAACATTTGGTTCCTGAAAATTGTGACAACAATTTATAATATTGTTTTACTTTACTTCCCATATAGCACACTTACTGTACAGTACATTTCCAATCGGCCAGTATTGTGATGAGAATTCAATACCTATGTCAATGTAGAAACCCTTAACATGTATATGGCACACATGTGTAAATTGTATCATGTAGTTATAATGTTTAATTGTTAATTTGTATAGGCCCCCTGAGGGCCCTTGATTGGTGAATAAATAAATATAGATATATGTAATCCAATATTTCATTATTGTTTAAATACATGTTATTAGAGACATGTTATGTGTGTAACATCACATGAACTGTTAATTCTGCCTGTAATGATAATATTAGGAGTCTATACTATACCACCTCCAATTCAATGAAAAAAAAAGTTATTTTAATAGGGGGTGGTATAGTTATATAGACCCCTGATATCATTATTACAGACAAAATTACCGGTTCTGTTGTAACATATAAATTGAAATTAAGGAAACACATTTTTTAAAGCATCAACTTTAAATTATTTTTCAAACAGAAATTTAAATTCCATTTTTTAATTACATCAGCAAATGACCGACGGTAAAGAAGAGTTAAGGAAATTATTGAATTGTGTCGTTTATTCCTCTGAAGAATACTGCACATTTCAATAAACTATAATACACGTATGTAGACAGTTTCTATTGAGATTTGAATTTATTAAGATATCAGGTAGCTATTTAAAATGAGCTTTTAAAGCATGAATAAATGAAACATCAAGCTATAATAGTATATACTGTTTGGGGGAAAAGCCATATATTTACATCACCTACATTGTTGTTCTCTCTTATTAAAGTTTAAAATAATTTATGAATTGAGCTATGTTATTATATTCAGACCAGTGGCGGATTTAAGGGGTTCCCCATAAAATTTCAAATTTAAGGTAAATCGTGGTCTCTTGCTTAATAGAAAAAGTGATCGATAAAAGAAGCAATAATTTCTTCCACTCTCGGAGAAATAAATGACATTATTTTTATTTATTGAATTACTTTATTGAGAGAACTTAAATTTGTTCCAAAAACCCTTAAAATTTGCGAAGCCCTATAAAATATGTAAAGTCCAGGAGCTTCAGGGGCTGAAGGGGGCGCCCAGACCCCCTACCTCATAAAGTTGCCCCCCACCCACCGCAATTCCTGGATCCGCCCCTGCACTAGACAAAGGGTAGGTCTACATGCATTACATATTTTTTTCAGCATGTATATTGCATGTATAACTTCTAGATTTCAACAGTGCATTGCAGGAAAGCAATGCCATGTATATTTTGTGCATTGCTACTGTCGTCTGATTCAGTATTTAAGACAATAATATAATGGCGTCTTCAAATTCACAGAGTAAAATCACAGGTGCTTTGTTCATAATATATAAATACACATCTAACCTCATACATGCATGTAGATGTGTATTCATATATTATGACCAAAGCACACATGAGCAAAATCAGTAAAACAAAATCTAATTGGACGGCTGATGAAATACAAGTGCTAGCATCATCAATTCGCGAAAATAGTGATATTCCATTTGCAAAATTTCCTAGTGATACTTCGGAGAATAAGGGAATCTAGAACGAAATCACCAAATAGTAAGTAGCCTAGTCTTTCCAGAGTTGAAATATACCAAAGGTTCAGATGAATATTAAATTTATTTAAAAGGAAAGAATGCTTAAACATTTGTTGTTGGAATATAGCACCCCACCCCCCACTTCCCCCAAAATTTAAAATGAGGACTCAATATGTAGTCATTACCATCTATTATATATCATCATCATAACTGAGGATATAGAAATTGTAAATTATAGGTCAGTAGATACAATTTCTTTTTTTTTTCTTAAAACTTTGTTGATAGGAAGGAATAAATCTCTAGACAGTCAACATTAATGTTCCTTGATTGTAAAATAGAAATATTCTAAAATATACATGTAACGTAATACGTTCCATGATTTTTGTATAAATAAAGTCAAATTTCAAAAATTTCAAAATGAAAGCTTCCAATATCATCATCAGTTATACATGTAAAGTAGCTGCCCATAAGTTTGTTCGCAGAAACATTTTTTACTTCTACATATTTCATACAAAACAGCAATTTTTCAAATAGTAGGTGTGACTTTATTTTTTACAATAAATTAATGCAATGGATTTCACTTTGAAGCAGAATTCTTTGAAGTTTATAATGATAGGAATTAGATATTTCTGATTTGGAATTTTTTTTAAATCATAATTTGATTCGGAGTAAATTTGACCAGTCTCAGAAAACCCTTTCTCTTCTTATCTGCCGCTGCCAGAGTTGCTTCAAAATCAACATGTCGCCATTACTGGTTTAGTTGTTTACAGACTAAGCATTACACCTAGTCATGAGCAGGCCTAAATTTGAGCCATAACTTTAGTCGGGTGCAAATTTAGTCTGTCTTATGAAATGCAACTTAGTCCGGTTTTATGATTTAGTCCTGTTTTTAAGCCCAACTAAGCTAACGCCTGGTGAAATGGGACCCAGGTGTCTGTTATTCATTTATTTTTACTGATAACTTGATGAAAGTTTTGGTATTAATTGTATCAATCATAGCATAATTGTATGTCTTCTTTGTAAAATCGAAGAAACTAAACTTTGTTATTATAAGGGATATGATACAACCTGTTAAAACTCAGTCCAAAATAAAGATTTTAATTGGTGTCATATACTATACACAAAATATGTAGTTTGTTTACAGGAAGACAATTTATAAATATCAAACATCGAGTGCCTGTCCCCATTTGTTACTACTATTTTATCTGAAGCTTACGACCCATCCGGGTAAGCACACCCCCTACTTCCTGTGTAAGGGCAGTAACTGTAAAAATGAAGGCCATTGGGAACGCATGGTTACAGCTGTAAACTTTAAACTTACCATTTGGCGAAAACAGATCTCTGTCGAACACAGTAATACAAAGGACATCCTGCTCTAGATCCTTGATCGTGAACTGCATGGAGGCATTCCAGCGAGGGTTCAAGGTCGCATTGATGACCTTGGTTTTGTGTTCCTGTACCCCCATACTCACTTCGCAGTAAGGATCACTCTTTCCTGAATCAAATTTTACATGCAATCATCAACAGTCCAGCAAAGCATACCAATATAGCAAATATTCAAATAACAAATTTACCCAATGCTAAAATATATCAACATCTTTGAAAATTGATTCTAAAGATTTTTTTCTTCGTTAAAGATACTTTGTCTTATATGGTACTTTTAGTCAAAATAGAATAATATTATATATTATTTAATATACAAAGCTGAAATTTTGTAGTTTTAGAAATCCTCTCCATGTTATGCCTTAAAAGTTGTTCCTCTGTGATGCAGTTGTCCCCCTTCTCTTTGTGATTGATTAGAATTCATGCCACATAATGAAACTAAAATCTCTAAATAAATTGTGACTTTACAGTATACAGCCGACTGTGTCTATAACGTTAAATAAATTAACCCCCAATTTAACATGTTAATTTAACGTTAATTCAATGTTCGGCATAATTGGCTGTGTATATATGCGCACATTGTATCAAATGAGAAATTGTGGTGAATTAATTTTACCATTGGCATCACTGGCCTGTAAATCACAACCCTCCAACAACACCACCAGTAACCGACCCACGCCGTTTATCTTGCGCACTGCATTATGGGTAGTCAACATCATGCACAAGAAAGGAAACAAAAAAGAAAAAAAATGTGAAAAACATACATTTTGGACTCAAACAACATGCATCAATTCTACAAGGCTGTGTGTGAACTCAGGTTGAAAAGCGACTTTTAACTACGTACAAATCTTTCTCTATCCATCTGGATTCTAGGTTTCATGCAGTTCAGGGAATAAATTGACACACTCACTAGCACTGATAAATTTCATCTAACATCTAGCTTATTCAGGGATTTGGTAAAAAAAAAAAAAAACAATTTCTGTTAATGCGAAAAGAGATTATAGAATGTTGATTGACATCGTGTGGTCAGTCATGTGTGACCATTTTGTGATCAGTCTTGTGTGACCATTTTGTGATCAGTCTTGTGTGACCATTTTGTGATCAGTCATGTGTGACCATTATGGAAGTCCCAATACACTGCATGCAACCTATACACTAATGATACTATGGCACTGACACTTCTATCATAATGCAAAGTGTCACACAACACATTTCTAACACTGACCTTGAATTTTTCAAGTGACATTGAAAGCAGGACACTTAGTTCAGATCTAATAAATAATGATGATATTTTTAGAACCACAGCTCATGTCTCACAAATAGTGTACACACCAGCTCATCTCAAATTGTGTATTCAAAGATTGAAAAAGTTCACCTAAGTGAATTTATCAGCTAGCATATGTGAAACAATCACAAATAAATCTTCAGTGAGATACTTTTATTACATCATATGCCAGCTGCCTTTTGCCTTCGCACATGTACCATGCAAGAGTGGTCAATACAGGATTAAATCCTACCATTAAATGAGGTCCATATCCTTAATCCACTTAGTGTGTATTAGTGTGTGTAAGGGGTGGGGGTGTAACGAAGATAACATAAAAAACTGCTTGGATTTCATTTATTTCCTACGTCCTAGACTGGGTCACTAAAACCCAGTACATAGGCAACCATCGTCGGAAACCCACAGTTGATTACGCATCGTTCCTCTCTCCATCACATAAGAGAGGAATGAAGCGTAATCAACCTTGGGTTTCCGACGATGATAGGCAACTCGCTAGTGAATAATTCAATGTGTTAGAGAGCCTACGTCCTAGACTGTGTCACTAAAACCCAGTACATAGGCAACTCGCTAGTGAGCTATTTCATGTGTTAGAGAGCCTACGTCCTTGGCTGTGTCACTTGAATAAGAGATTTTAGGGAACTAAGAGGAGGTTGGCCGTTTGTGAATGCTCCTGTTCTATACATATAGACTATTCTTTCCCTACATCATTATCTGTCAGAGAAATCTGGCCAATGGTTCAATGATTTTCACTGTACGCTAACATTTATTTGACAATTATATGCATCTGGAGACAGACTCTCAACATAAATTCTAACAAGCTTCCATGCAATTTTGTCCACTATCACGAGTCACTTTGTCATATTATCTGTGAAAATTTGCTCTAGCTTGCAGCTTTTGCATGGTCACTGAATCTGGTCCAGAAGTACCACAATGAACACTTTGTCAAGGCCAGCCAATGAAAAACATACTCGTTTCCACTATTACATCTAAAATTATATCGCTATTTCAGGAAAGATATTGATATTGAATTGCATATTTTGAAATATATATTTCAATCAAACTGTATATTCATTTGAGATAATAAAATAATACCTATCATTATAATGACACATTGCAGGCTTTAATCAAATATTCATATTGAATATATTATCATAATGACTGTTAAAACTGATTTAAAATTAAACTGTATATTGAAATAATGAAATGCGTTCCTTTAATGTCACATACAATAATCATTATAATATGTATGCATCAATATTCTAATATACATATTGATTTAAAAAAAAAACGCATGAAAAATGAAATTCATCATCATAATCTTTCCTTAAAAACCAATACATGTATCATCAAACAAAACGAGACAACATCAAAACGTGACAAGCCTGGAACAGTCCTAGTTGGATGATTAGTAAAACCAAGCTAACAAAGGGAGCATTCCTTCTGCTGTGATTAGTAAAACCCGAGGATCTCACTAAGAGGGGCACCTTACCGTCCGCTGTTGGGGAAAGGTTAATCCCTTCCTGGATTATCACCAAAAGCCTACCCACCATGTGGGATTTCTGCCCCACTGTGGAGTGTAGAAGCAAAATATCAACTCAGATCAGATACTAAATCTCTTACTCACAGATCAGACACTAAATCTCTTACTCGCTATACTCATTATAAATTTACAGGTTTACAATCAAAGCTCGACACACAAACTCTGTGTCATAAACTTAAGTGAAACAAAAAGCATCCCGTAATCTGACAAAACATGTTCACAGAATAATAGTTTTATGAACTCTATAGGAAGGGTGGGGGGATTTATGGACTGGGATTTGAACCAGGTGCTCTACCCACTGAGCTACCCACGTCGATTCCATGGTCCATATAGCCCTAACTACTACATACATGTTGTCCTGTACAAGGGCCTCTCATGTTATGGTCATACCATTAAATGCTGTAAAGATTTAGAATGGCACAAAGAAAGAGTTGGCTCTCTGCTAAAAGATCCAATTATTTCCCACTTAATTATGCTCATAGGTAAAATTTTGGATTGCAAAAAGGCTTTCAAAATCTGAATTGGAGGTGAATTTTTTATTCAGAACACCTAAAGGCTTTGCCATAGCTTGAGGAAATCTTTCTAACATTAACATAACAGTACAAGAGCACTATCAAGATGTGCTTGTGAAACAATACAAGTATGTCTTAGTAGTGGCCAACTGGTCATGTCAGATTGTCTGAACATTTCAACTTTCACCCTGATCTAGCAGATAGCTTTGTTTATGAACTTTCAGTTGATGTGTGCATATTTCAAAGGTTATCACCCAACCAGAGAGAGTCAAAAATAAAAAGAAAGAGAACAAAATCAATGTATCCCATTCTTCTTTCTATAATGAATATAAATAAAATCAAAACACCATTTTTATGACTGTAGTCTGACCAGGAAAGACAATTAATTAATACATAATGATTCATGCTGCAATATTTACTTACAGTTAAATAGTTTCTCCCTCTTTTTCTTCTCAGTGTCCAGGAAAAGTTTGGACGCAGCGTCGATATGCCTTACCCAGGATTCTCTGGAGGGAGGAGTTTAGAATTAATATTACAACTCTGTGTTGAGAACATCAGTCAATTTACAACTGTATAGAAACTCAATCAAAATAGTATTCACATATCTAACTCTGAAATAAAGAAAAAACTATTCACATCGGATTATGTCATACGCAATCACTGACTATAGTGAGCAAATGTCATGTTCAATTCACAAAATGTGCATCTTCTTTTCCAACATTCCCTTTTCTCTAAGTAATTCTACAAGGAGATAAAAATCATCCTAACGCCCCGATACAACAACTTTATTATAAGTATGCTAATGTTTGTGTTTTCTGGGTTTAGTGTTGCTTGTACCAGAGCTAAATGATTAATTAGCATTATCACGATTTAAAACTTTCTTCTATGTATGATAATGTATAAATAAAGATTTCTATCTCTCAGTGCAACCATCAGTGAAATATTTTAGCGAACCTTTCGGTGAGATTCGGGGCCTTTAGGTTGTAGACACGGTCCACGTGAGACACCTGTAACAGACACTCGCCATCATCCTCACCTAATCTCCGCACCATCACCTCATTCAGGAATATGGGCTGTCGAACACAGAGAGGAGGTCATCAATAACGATTAGCGTATTACAGTAGATATTGTAAAATAATGAACACAAACCAAATAATACATATACCACACCTGACGTATATATATTTCTGAGTTAACATTATAATTCAGTTACACCTTTAAAATTTTGCAATCCATGAATTCATGTCAAAATAAAGAATGTAAATATATGTTTGAATTTGAATTAAAGAAATTGTCCACTAAGGTTGCATCATGTTCGTACATTTAATATTGGTACTGTGAGGCTGCACATGTCCTCTACTAACACATTTCCAAATTAATTAAAACATGACGAGAATCCTGCACTTCATGCTAGATTATCATTGTCTTGATATTATAGTTCACCATCGACTTATTAACATTTCTACTTACACTTTTATACATTTTGTACTGGGCTTTTGTTTTGAAATCAAACAGGAATGATGAGGTAGCACTACTGAGGGGTGTGGCTAATAGCAGGAAGTCGTTAAACAGGAAGGTGAACAATTCCTTGTGACCTTTGGCCTGAATGAGACATCAATTTGTTAATATACAGTATATACGTTGAGTAAAATTCATTTGGATCAATGAATCAAAGTGATTGATGGCTTTCTGTCTTTCAATAACATAAGCAAACAAAATTTACACGAGATTCAGAAATTCAATGTCACAGATCATTTTCAACTACAAACATCTAACAATTTGTTCCTTTTCATAATCTTTATAAAATGACAGAAAATGAACACCTGCAGAGACTTTTAAAACCATATTCCTGCATTTATAAGTGCTTTTACTGGATTAGAAATACTCTGTTCTTTGTGGCTATCAAATTGTCTACATTAGCATTTACAAACTTTCTTTCTTATCATACCTTATACAGTGTTCCATGGTAAAGTAGTTTTCTCGGTCCGAGGCAGTTAGTCACAGAATTAAAAATCAGCTTCTACAATCATGGGTAAAGTTTTCAATACATGTACTAACATTATCAAATTTAATATCGAAAACTTAGCTAGAATTTCTGACAGTGGTGCAAAAGATACTTTAAAGTACACACATGGTCTACACACAAATACCCCCCCCCCCCCTTATTAATCTACAGTGAACACATACATATTGTACACCTTCACAGATATTCTCTGTAAACATCTTGTCTAATTCCTCCTCCTTCCCTTTTCGATGTTTATTTTTTAGACCTGGGAATTTCCCTTTAAGCTCTAGACACTAGTGTTGAAAAATCGGAAAAATTTCATAATCGATAATCAGTCATAATTGGAAGAACTGTATCAATCAATGATCGATATAATTGGTATTTACATGTCGTTGAAAAATGTTTATTATTTTGGGGATTATTTCTATAAATTTAGTTTTATGGATATGTGCAGTATACACACTAGCTGGTGTCACTGAATTCCCACTTTTCAATGTGGAGTCCACTCTGACTCTCCCCTGCACATGTCTTGATATGAAAGTGGGATTAACAGTCAGACGAATCTCGGATTAGATATTAATTAGTGTACATTAACAGGCGACAATTGATTATGAAAAATAGAACCGATAATCGGGATCAAAGAGCCAAAAACAATCAACAATCGACTGTCGGTGACAATCGTTTCCTCACTACTAGACACTGACCTCCTGTAATCCCTCACACAATCGTTTCCTCACTACTAGACACTGACCTCCTGTAATCCCTCACACAATCGCTTCCTCACTACTAGACACTGACCTCCTGTAATCCCTCACACAAGCATTTCCTCACTACTAGACACTCACCTCCTGTAATCCCTCACACAAGCGTTTCCTCACTACTAGACACTGACCTCCTGTAATCCCTCACACAATCGTTTCCTCACTACTAGACACTGACCTCCTGTAATCCCTCACACAAGCATTTCCTCACTACTAGACACTCACCTCCTGTAATCCCTCACACAAGCGTTTCCTCACTACTAGACACTCACCTCCTGTAATCCCTCACACAATCGTTTCCTCACTACTAGACACTCACCTCCTGTAATCCCTCACACAATCGCTTCCTCACTACTAGACACTCACCTCCTGTAATCCCTCACACAATCGTTTCCTCACTACTAGACACTGACCTCCTGTAATCCCTCACACAATCGCTTCCTCACTACTAGACACTGACCTCCTGTAATCCCTCACACAATCGTTTCCTCACTACTAGACACTGACCTCCTGTAATCCCTCACACAAGCATTTCCTCACTACTAGACACTCACCTCCTGTAATCCCTCACACAATCGCTTCCTCACTACTAGACACTGACCTCCTGTAATCCCTCACACAATCGTTTCCTCACTACTAGACACTCACCTCCTGTAATCCCTCACACAATCGTTTCCTCACTACTAGACACTGACCTCCTGTAATCCCTCACACTGGACATGGTTCTGCATCCACTCCAGTTTGTCGGAGTTTTCACGTTCACGTACGCCCTCGTTGACCTGGCTACAGAGTTCCTCTGCCTTACTGAGGGCATCTTCCAGGTTCTGGCGGTCCGGATGATTCTCGGGGGTGTATTGTAATATCTGAAAATGTTCCATCACTAATCTGTGTACAGAATTGTATTCGTTTTCTTATACATACATTAATATTATACAAGTACACTATGTTTTTCTACACATACATGAATATATGTGGTTTCCTGAAAAGTTGGAACATAAATTTAATCTTACACCACTGGCATCTAAAAGTCATTCACAAATCTTCACATACAGCACCATCCTGGCAGTGGAAGCTATGGTGAGACATTGAATTTACACATGGAGTAGTTTGCGTAAGATCATTACTCACTTTCTGGATCATCAGTGGGTACTTCGTGATCCTCTGCATTGGTTTCAGCAGGAAGCTGCTTAAAGGCATCCCTTTTGTTTTGGGATCTTGAACACATTTCTGTAATTAGTTTATCATGCATTTTATTACAATGTATATACTCATCAATAATCCGTGTTTTCATACCCTTAAATTCACAGTGCGTGCTCCGATTTTCCGGGCCTGGAGGTTATAAAACTTTTTTGAGCACGTTTTCATACTCAAATTCTGTGTTCTAAATCGTACTCACATTTAAAAGCGAAGGTTATAAAACTTCTATAAAATTATTCTCACACTCAAATGGAGTACATGCTCAAGATTTCTCGAGTATGTTTTGAAGCTTGCTCAGTGTTGTACTCAAAACAAAAATGGCTGAGTTTGAGTATGAGTACGGTAAAAGTTTTATAACCTCCAGGCCAGATCCCAGAGACGTCACAATGAATCAACGCAGATTTTGTGGAGAATGATATAGCATATCACAAACAAAACTGCATACACAAAAAACAATTTCACTGCATGTTTGTGTTTTTGATAATTAGGAATACATTCATTATCTTAGTAACATACATAAGGGGGAAAATAATAAATTTATCAATATTGTACTACAGGAACTTGATCTGAAGAGTTGGATTAGGTCGAGTTGACAGGCATGGATCATTTGATCAGATTTGTGTCTCATTTCATCTAATGATCCGCACCTGTCAACTCGACATGATCTGACTCTTTGGACCAAGTTACTGTAGTAATAATATATATGCATTTTTCTTCATTCAGAATGATGCAATCTACATTTATTTCACTGTTTCTTTGTTCACCTGTTTTGCATCCCATTCAGGAATTTTTCACTCATGCTGAGACAACAACAGCTTTATTGTGAAGTGCCACAAATTCCCATTTTATATACAGGGGAACCACGTTACTATGTTTCTCATTTGTTTACCATAAAATAACGCAATACATTTGGCAGCATAATAATCATCACTCAGTAAATCCTATTATCTGTAATAGAGGAGGGAACGGTGACATTTCTTTTTTCTGTTTCCTTGTTTTCAGGATTTGACACTTGAATTCACTTAAAGCTTATCTTAAATGTCCATATTACTTTGTCCTTCTAAAAACTAGAGTAGGATTTTAATACATTTTGTTTATCCACATGATCTGCATCTGACACGCAAGTGGCATTGCCATGTAAATGTCTGTTGACGAGTGTTCTCACAAATAGTCGACCACGTCTTGGACGATCATTTATGGACCCTGTTTGGTGGTCCCTCTTATCAATCGGGTTATCGTCCAAGTGTTAAAGCATCTAGCTACTTCCCACTGACTGATACCTGCTTGCACCATACCGAGTGATGGATTTCACATCTCATTGCTTAACTACGGCATTGTTTAACATTTTCATTTTTTGCAGTTGTACTGTAAGTGCATTTGCCATCTATGTTTCACGATGACAAAACTGATTTTGACCTTTTCGTTGCTTTTGAATAGCGTCTGGAATATTTCGTGCAGTGCTACTCACAACATTTAAACAATTAGGAGGAGTGACATAGGCAGTCAAAATCTCAGAGGCGCGACTTATGGAACAAGCCGAAGACTTCGCCACTTACAATTTCTCACTTTTTACCATAAAAACCAAACAAAATGATTATTTCTTTTATGTTTTCTATTTATATAATTGACCAAATAATACTAAGCATTAACAATTGGAAATAAAAAAAAAACAATTGAAACAAGAGGTACTGTGAGCAATGCTCACTAAGAATACCCCCCGCTTACCCCAATCTCCCAAAGGGTGTTTGTTGGTAATAGGTATAAACTACCTCTTTTCTGAGTGTAAAAAACAAATGGCATGACAAACCGAACCATATTGCTACTTCGATATCCAGTGCACGTGACCTTTGACCTTTTGACCCCAAAATCGATAGGGAACATCTTCATCCCATGGGTAGTCCATATGTATGATATGGTGACTGTAGGTGGAAAGGATAACGCTTTAGAGCCCGGAAACCATATTGCTACTTCGATGTCCAGTGCGCTTGACCTTTGACCTTTTGACCCCAAAATCAATAGGGAACATCTTCATCCCATGGGTAGTCCATATATATGATATGGTGAAGGTAGGTAGAAAGGATAATGCTTTAGAGCCCGGAAACCATTGCGTCTACAGATGGACGGATGGACGGACAGACAGACGGACAACCCGATTCCAGTATACCCCCCTCCCCCACAACTTGTTGCGGGGGGTATAAAAAATTCGTAAAAAATGCCGGTGGACCCGCTCTTTAAACATCAGGACGGTGGGGGCTGGGATTTTAAAATAAGTTTGAGAAAAAAATCATAAATTTTCCATGTCTAGAAAAATTAAATGTTGTGTTTTTATAGTCTGTCAGCATATATATGATCAAAATTAATTATATTGAAAATACACCAGAGAAATCTTGTCTCCATCATTTCCCTTTGTGAGCTACCTTTTGGATTTCTCGGAACTCTGAACTGTTCTCTGTGTATCGCTGAATCAAAGCTGCAGCATTTAACTGGCAGCTGCAAAACCGGATGTAAGGGGTCATGTGGGGTATCTGAAAATAAAAAAGTCAATTAACTAGAGCTACATAACATTTGTTCACCAAGGAAGCTAATAATGGTTTTAAAAGGTTTAGGTTTCTACTCCGTATGAAAAGAATACAAACATTTTCACAGAGGACATCGCCAATAATCTGGATGACCTGTCCTTTCCCACACATCTTCTTTCTGACTCGTACAGACCTACAAAAAAGGGGGAGGTAACACAAGGTAAGCAAGTAAATATTAATAAAGGTAAAATTAACTCAGTATTTATTACTTGCATGTAGCTCAAAATCAATGCATTTCTCTTTAATATATCAAGGCAAATGTAACCTTATGATTCATCTGCATTTTATTGATATGCTAGGAAGAACAGGATTTAATATACTGAATTTTAATTTCGAAAATTTGACAGTAGAATTTCTAATGAAAAACATTCTTATATCAAAGCTGAGTAATTCATTTTGAATCTTCTGATTGAGAATATACTGATTAGAACTTTTAGACTAGCTAGTCTGTAACAAACTTCATAGAATTTGGATTTTATAGATCTGTAAATTCTGTGCAAAAATTTTCAGCATGGATTTACAGAGTTTCTTCCCTTTTTGAAATTTATAAAATTCTGCTTCATCTATAAAGGTGAGCAATGTCTTTCATGGCAATTATTAACTAACAGTTTCTTTTCCTGAAAAAGTTAAACATGAATATTTCCATTTGCAATTGTTTTTAACATTTTCCTATTTCCTGTTTCATGAAAACTAGAACAAGAAAAAATAACATACAAAATGTTGTGACTTGTTCAATAAATTGTTATCTGGGTAAGACTTTCTATTAATTGACTTAAGGTAATTCCATCCCTCTAGAATTATAGGTTCAATCTTATATTTGATTGTTGATTTTTCAAATAATATATCTTAGTAACAAATAAAAATGATAAAATAAGTATGTTGCAGTACAATCTTATTAAAATCAGATCCTATGGTCTGCAATAATAGATTGCTACACTAGTGTAGCGATCTACGTGAGCGCATCATAGGATCTGATTTTAAACAGATTGGTTGAGGTATTAATAAATGTTTTATCAATTAGCACACATATACCTGTATCAACATTAGAAAATTGCAATTTTCCTTAAACAGCATTATCAAAATTTCACAAAAACTGGTTCAAACAATATAATGGTATTCATAACAATTTCACGAAACTGTTCCTTTAAAAATATACAAAATGTTTGTGAAAAATAAGGAGAAATTTATTGCACAATGGACTTGATAATAATTTAATGAAAACAGAGTTATTGCCCTTGGATTCAATATTTTGAAACATATGATTGATTATTCATATCTAACTTAAGACTTTTGAAATATATTATGGTTAACAAGGTTTTTTACAATAACTATTGAAAAAGACTCCAGCAAAATTTATGTTCCTGTTATGCATAAGTCTTGTTAAATAATTGACTTTGCGAAATCTTATGACATCACATGAGGGAGGAACTGTGTTAAATCTTTAACTGATCACACTTACTTGAGGAGTTTATCATTGTTAGCTGGGTAAAACTTTAACACTTACTTGAGGAGTTTAGTATTGTTAGCTGGGTAAAACTTTAACACTTACTTGAGGAGTTTATTATTGTTAGCTGGGTAAAACTTTAACACTTACTTGAGGAGTTTAGTATTGTTAGCTGGGTAAGACTTTAACACTTACTTGAGGAGTTTAGTACTGTTAGCTGGGTAAGACTTTAACACTTACTTGAGGAGTTTAGTACTGTTAGCTGGGTAAAACTTTAACACTTACTTGAGGAGTTTAGTACTGTTAGCTGGGTAAGACTTTAACACTTACTTGAGGAGTTTAGTACTGTTAGCTGGGTAAGACTTTAACACTTACTTGAGGAGTTTAGTACTGTTAGCTGGGTAAAACTTTAACACTTACTTGAGGAGTTTAGTATTGTTAGCTGGGTAAAACTTTAACACTTACTTGAGGAGTTTATTATTGTTAACTGGGTAAAACTTTAACACTTACTTGAGGAGTTTAGTACTGTTAGCTGGGTAAAACTTTAACACTTACTTGAGGAGTTTAGTACTGTTAGCTGGGTAAGACTTTAACACTTACTTGAGGAGTTTAGTACTGTTAGCTGGGTAAAACTTTAACACTTACTTGAGGAGTTTAGTATTGTTAGCTGGGTAAAACTTTAACACTTACTTGAGGAGTTTAGTATTGTTAGCTGGGTAAAACTTTAACACTTACTTGAGGAGTTTAGTATTGTTAACTGGGTAAAACTTTAACACTTACTTGAGGAGTTTAGTATTGTTAGCTGGGTAAAACTTTAACACTTACTTGAGGAGTTTAGTATTGTTAACTGGGTAAAACTTTAACACTTACTTGAGGAGTTTAGTATTGTTAGCTGGGTAAAACTTTAACACTTACTTGAGGAGTTTAGTATTGTTAACTGGGTAAAACTTTAACACTTACTTGAGGAGTTTAGTATTGTTAGCTGGGTAAGACTTTAACACTTACTTGAGGAGTTTAGTATTGTTAGCTGGGTAAAACTTTAACACTTACTTAAGGAGTTTAGTATTGTTAGCTGGGTAAAACTTTAACACTTACTTGAGGAGTTTAGTACTGTTAGCTGGGTAAAACTTTAACACTTACTTGAGGAGTTTCTTATTGTTAGCTG
Organism: Ostrea edulis; assembly: GCF_947568905.1. Taxonomy (NCBI): domain Eukaryota; kingdom Metazoa; phylum Mollusca; class Bivalvia; order Ostreida; family Ostreidae; genus Ostrea; species Ostrea edulis. The sequence goes on from NC_079166.1 coordinate 26,745,235, forward strand.
GGTAAAACTTTAATACTTACTTGAGGAGTTTAGTACTGTTAGCTGGGTAAAACTTTAATACTTACTTGAGGAGTTTAGTACTGTTAGCTGGGTAAAACTTTAACACTTACTTGAGGAGTTTCTTATTGTTAGCTGGGTAAAACTTTAACACTTACTTGAGGAGTTTAGTACTGTTAGCTGGGTAAAACTTTAACACTTACTTGAGGAGTTTATTATTGTTAGCTGGGTAAGACTTTAACACTTACTTGAGGAGTTTAGTACTGTTAGCTGGGTAAGACTTTAACACTTACTTGAGGAGTTTAGTACTGTTAACTGGGTAAAACTTTAACACTTACTTGAGGAGTTTAGTATTGTTAGCTGGGTAAAACTTTAACACTTACTTGAGGAGTTTAGTACTGTTAACTGGGTAAAACTTTAACACTTACTTGAGGAGTTTAGTATTGTTAACTGGGTAAAACTTTAACACTTACTTGAGGAGTTTAGTATTGTTAGCTGGGTAAAACTTTAACACTTACTTGAGGAGTTTAGTATTGTTAACTGGGTAAAACTTTAACACTTACTTGAGGAGTTTAGTATTGTTAGCTGGGTAAGACTTTAACACTTACTTGAGGAGTTTAGTATTGTTAGCTGGGTAAAACTTTAACACTTACTTAAGGAGTTTAGTATTGTTAGCTGGGTAAAACTTTAACACTTACTTGAGGAGTTTAGTACTGTTAGCTGGGTAAAACTTTAACACTTACTTGAGGAGTTTCTTATTGTTAGCTGGGTAAAACTTTAATACTTACTTGAGGAGTTTAGTACTGTTAGCTGGGTAAAACTTTAATACTTACTTGAGGAGTTTAGTACTGTTAGCTGGGTAAAACTTTAACACTTACTTGAGGAGTTTCTTATTGTTAGCTGGGTAAAACTTTAATACTTACTTGAGGAGTTTAGTACTGTTAGCTGGGTAAAACTTTAACACTTACTTGAGGAGTTTCTTATTGTTAGCTGGGTAAAACTTTAACACTTACTTGAGGAGTTTAGTACTGTTAGCTGGGTAAAACTTTAACACTTACTTGAGGAGTTTATTATTGTTAGCTGGGTAAGACTTTAACACTTACTTGAGGAGTTTAGTACTGTTAGCTGGGTAAGACTTTAACACTTACTTGAGGAGTTTAGTACTGTTAACTGGGTAAAACTTTAACACTTACTTGAGGAGTTTCTTATTGTTAGCTGGGTAAAACTTTAATACTTACTTGAGGAGTTTAGTACTGTTAGCTGGGTAAAACTTTAATACTTACTTGAGGAGTTTAGTACTGTTAGCTGGGTAAAACTTTCACACTTACTTGAGGAGTTTAGTATTGTTAGCTGGGTAAAACTTTAACACTTACTTGAGGAGTTTATTATTGTTAACTGGGTAAAACTTTAACACTTACTTGAGGAGTTTAGTACTGTTAGCTGGGTAAGACTTTGACACTTACTTGAGGAGTTTAGTACTGTTAGCTGGGTAAAACTTTAACACTTACTTGAGGAGTTTAGTACTGTTAGCTGGGTAAAACTTTAACACTTACTTGAGGAGTTTATTATTGTTAGCTGGGTAAGACTTTAACACTTACTTGAGGAGTTTAGTATTGTTAGCTGGGTAAAACTTTAACACTTACTTGAGGAGTTTAGTACTGTTAGCTGGGTAAAACTTTAACACTTACTTGAGGAGTTTAGTACTGTTAGCTGGGTAAAACTTTAACACTTACTTGAGGAGTTTAGTATTGTTAGCTGGGTAAGACTTTAACACTTACTTGAGGAGTTTAGTATTGCACAGAATGAGCTCCTTCCAGTTTACAAATATCGTTTCCAGCTCCTCGTGTGTCATCACACCTGCACTCTCCATCGGTTCGTGGAATGCCTGAAGGTCACAAGAAATCAGATGAATTTAAACAGTTAGTACCTGTCGATAGGGGGGAAGGGGGGGGGGGCAATTTATCTGTCATCACTCCTCCAACCTACTGACCTCGACCATGGCTAGGAGGGGGATTCCTCCCAAACCCCTGCCTTCTATACACTTATATTTTATAATTATTTGTATTGTATATTGCTTTACCAATTCCCAGTGGCCTAGTGGGAAAAGGTGACCTTCTGGATGTTCAAATCCTGATTATATCACTAAATCTTAGAGAGCAAACACTGAATGCTACATGGAAGCTTTTCATTAACTGCAAGTTTTTCATTAACTGAAAATCCAGAGGGGATGCGGATTAGAATAGGTCCTCAATACCCCTTGCTTGTTGTAATAGATAACTAGATGGGGCGGTCCTAATTCGGATGAGACCGCAAAAACTGAGGCCCAGTGTCACAGCAGGTGTGGCACGATAAAGATCCCTCACTGCTCAAACGCCATGAGCGCCGAGCATACACAAATAGGCCTAAATTTTGTAGCCCTTCACTGACAATGGTGACGTCTCCATATGTCGAGTGAAAAAACCTCTCTTGAGACATTAAACAATATACAATCAATCAATCATTAACTGATAATTTGCATTGAAACATCTAAAACTTACATCCAGCACTATAGACATATCAGCCATGTATGTTTCCTCTGTGTTGATCAGTTCATGTATGTAGTTCTGTCTCTTACTCTCCACGGAGGAAGTTTGGGCAAGTACTGCTGGATCACTGGACCCTGAAATAGACGTCAGAAAATAATACAGCATCCCGAAATAGACGTCAGAAAATGATTTAGTACCCCGAAATAAATGTCAGAAAATAATATAGTACTAGACGTCAGAAAATAATATAGTACGCCGAAATAAACGTCAGAAAATAATATAGTACATTGTACCCCGAAATAGATGTCAGAAAATAATATAGTACCCCGAAATAGATGTCAGAAAATAATATAGTACATTGTACCCCGAAATAGACGTCAAAAAATAATATAGTACCCCGAAATAGACATCAGAAAATGATATAGTACCCTGAAATGGATGTCAGACAATAATCTGACACTGCGAAATATAGCACTCTTACTAACACCTCGAGTGATATCAATGTATTGCTCCTAAAGATCAGTTAATATTTAAACATTGACCTGAAAATTCTGATAAATAGAAAAAAAAAAGAATTTCCTGTTTATCAACATAGCAGAAATGCTAAGAAACAAGCAGCTGAATGAAAATACAAAAATCGATCGAAGCATAATGTACCCTTTACCACTCGGCATTTTCCCCCAATTTTGAAACTGTTCTACTTATAGATTCCATCTAAGGCTTAGTCTTGTTCAAATACTCAATGTATAATTCCCCCCTCTTCCCACCTGTCAAATTCTGTACTTGCAGTTAAGTAAGAATCCTGTTAAACATTTAAATCTTACCTAGTATACCATTCATTATTTCCATGCTGTGTACTATCTTCACAATGTGCCCTGAATGTGTGATATATTTTCTATTTACATCATTACTAGAAAAGCAGACATACTGCTGAAATAATGATGAATCATTTCATATGCACTGCAAGTCCGTCATACTTCAAAGAATCAATTATACAAGCACCCCCACATCCTGAAGCACTCAACAACATGCTTAATTTCTACTCCCTCCAGTTAAACACTTAATTCTATATTTCACAACCGAGTAATCAATAACATATTATATAACGAAGCACTTGTAAAATATGTTTTTTTTTAATCAGGTTATGTTCACATTGTTATCAAATCTGTTTCCTTGTTTTATCTAATACATTTTAAATATTTCCTTTCATTTTTAATGCAATCCTAAAAAAACGTCCTAGTCAACACACTAGATGGCTTTAAAAATACATTTCATTTGTTCTATATCTTTGAATTTGATTAACTGAATTTTCTCTTTAAGGAATCAGACTGTATATTGTATCAGAATGTTGGGTATAAAGATTTCCTACGAGTGTCGGTATTTTTTGGCTTGCATTGTTTAAATTGCTTTGGGTGGGGCCCAAAGGCCACCACACACTATGTGTCATAGTCACAACGCAACTTTTAGTAACATTGCAGAAATTATTGGGTTTCAACATACGTGCAGCTATGCAACCATTTCATCAGGACATTTCTGAAAGGGAACAAATATTTCCTACTTACACTTTAGCTTTTGATCATGAATTCAACTTACAAAGTCTGCCCATATGTACATGTATTAAAAAAATGCAATCGATAAAACCAACATATAATTTATATAATTATACGGGAAATAATAATGAGCTATCTCAAGGGAGTTGCGCTGACAAGAACAGCACAGACAGGCTCCAAATTCTAAGTGGGCATAACTCCCAGAAAAATTATTGAATAAGAATTTCCTGGGAATATGCACATCTACACATTCATTATGTCCTTATTAACTACTAAGTTTTACAAATTATAGTCAATAATAATATTATAGTCAATAATAATTAATAGTCATGAATTGTTCTATTATAGTCAATAATAATTAATAGTCATGAGTTGTTCCTCAATTCTCAAGAAATTAGTATGCAATATGTGTTGCCTTCAAAGAGTGAAAAAAAAATTTGTGAAAGAATATGATCCACCAAAAGCATTCTGGGTACCAGAAAAAGCATTCTGGGTACCAACAAAAGCATTCTGGGTACAAGTTAACATTTTCGCACTCTAGATGTAAACAAAGTTGGAGAACTTGATATTGTTTGGCAAGCTCTGGTGTCTGGTTTTCATGAAGCAGCAATCAAGTCTTGTAATTTCAACCCCCAACTTACATTCAAATGAATATAAATATCATTAATAATTTGAAACATTTCCCTAGCTTTGATCTCTGCAAATCACACAAATGTTAGAAATGTGTCTTCTATGTGCTAATAATGCTTCAGTTTCTAAACTAAACAAGAAAATAAATAAATGTGAAACATTAAAGAACTGAAATAAGCTTCAGTTATGATAAAAAGAGTTATTTATTAGGTGAAAAAATTAAAGAAAACAGAGGTGAGCAAGCTCACATACCCCACACTCCAACATTGCTTGACAATGCCTCACATAATGAATGGTATTGCTATGCATTACTGCAAGACCAGGACAGACAGGTTGAAAATTCCAAGTTCAATAGAGGCATAACTCCCACAAAAATTATTGGATCAGAATTTTCTGGGAATATGCACATCTACAGTGTGTCCTTACTACCTACAAAGTTTCACGAAATTCTGTTGAGCGATCTCAGAGGAGTTGTGCTGACAACAAAGGGACTGACGAACTGGTCAAAACATTATACATGTACCATCCACAACTTTGTTGCCTGGGGTATAAAAAATGTTCAAAACTTCACAACTTTTTACACCCATCTTATTGTCAATATTCAAAAATAAGTGCAATAACCCTATTGTTTTATTCTATAATAAATATTGGTTTGGATTTTTAAAATAGTTGGATATGATTTCTTCTATTGTGTCACACACTCACTCACTATCCAAGTTTATCGTCTGTGTTCCCTTTGTCAGGGGTTTGACGTTGTCTGGCTGTCCTTATGCTAAGTCTCCAGTGATCACGATCGTGGGGATTGACTGTGTCCATCTTTCCATGTCTTCTTAGGGCGCCCAGCTTTCTTTTTGCTTTCCAGTCTTATGTCTCTGCAAGTGCTGATAGACCCATTGCTTCTTTCAACATGCCCAAACCAGCGAAGACAGTGTGGCCTTATTAGTACATCAAGTTTTGGGATGGCAAATTTCTCAAGAAGGGTGTCTGACCTAATGTTCTGGATCTGGTCTGGCTTTACGTTGCATATCCACCTAAGCATAGCCCTGTCATTTCTCTGGAGTTGGGCGAGTGAGGACTGAGTGAGGGCCCAACACTCGCTGCCATACATCACACTTCTTATGCAGCTATAATAGACCTTACTCTCGGTAATAATTGGGATGGCTCAAGTTGTTAAGATTGGGAGAAGTTCTCTGAACTTTCCCCAAGCTGTCTTGACTCTGATGGTCGAACTTAGTTCGCAGCCACCTCCAGCACTCAGTATATCTCCTAGGTAGCAAAATGAGTCTACCACCTCCAGGGTGTCCTCGCCTAATTCAACTTCGGTGTAAAGGCGGCCCTCAATTGGGCATGCTAGTCCTAGACATCTCTTACATCTGAAATCTGGATCTGGTGTAAATCTACCATGCACTCCGCTGCATTTTTTGTGCACCCATAGAGTGCAATGGCTGCACTGTATCGCATTGCTCCTAACCCCTTTTCTACATACCGCACATGGATATTGACCAGTCCTTCAGTGACTGGAATTCTGGGCCACTAACCATCACTTTTGTCTTTCCAGTGTTAATCCTCAGACCGTTTGCTTCCATGCCTTTCTTCCATACTTTCAGTCTTTCTTCTAGTATATTTGTAAATGGTATTGAAGTATAATCATACAATTTCAAGTCTATCGGATAAACCATGTAGGAGGAAAAGCATTCACAAGCTATCATAACATCTTCCACCCCTCTTAGATCCGATACAGGCTGTCCAGCACCCTTGGACAAAAAATAAGGGCAAATTTTAGGGGTAAAATTTTAAAAAATTAGGGCTAAATTAGGGCTGAAATTAGGAATTTTTAACCAAATTGTGGAAGTTTTAATTATTTAAAAGGACTTACCTTGTCAAATTTGACAATAAAGAAACTCACATGACACACAAATAAGATGTAAGTACAGGAAGGGCGTATTCCAGTGTTCCATGGTCTCAGCTATTATTGGCTATAACCTAAAATCTCAACTCTTTATCACAAAGTCACAACCAATAAACAAGCTTGACACATGGATCCACAGGTCAACTGCCTTTCACTGCATCAGCATTATCTGAATAAGAACTGCAATCTACGTTTATAACACACATTTTGTATGAATGCATTTTGATTTTTCAAGACTGATAAAAAAGTAGGAATTGACATGAAAAATAAGGGCTTTTTTAGGATTTCCCCTTGAATTTTACATTTTTTTTAGGAATTTTAGCAAAACTGAAAAAAATTAGGAATTTTAGGGCCGCTGGACAGCCTGCCGATATAACTTTTAGGAAAATATTTGGATCCTCCTATCCCGATAATATGCACATCTACAAATGGCAATGAAGCATTGTACAAAGTTTCAAATCTATCCAATAAGCCATATAGGAGGAGAAGTGTTCACAAACTATTTTACATCCTCCACCCCTCTTAGGTCCACTATAACTTTTAGGAAAATAATTTGATCCTCCTGTCCCTGACAAAATGCACATCTCTACAAATGGCAATGAAACATTATACAAAGTTTCAAATCTATCCAATAAGCTATATAGGAGGAGAAGTGTTCACAAACTATTTTATATCCTCCACCCCTCTTAGGTCCACTTTAACTTTTAGAAAAATAATTGGATCCTCCTGTCCCAACAATATGCACATCTACAAATGGCAATGAAACATTGTACAAAGTTTCATTTCTATCCGATAACCCATAGGAGAAGCGTTCACAAGATTTTGTGACAGACGGACTTACGGACAGTACAAAAACAAAATGTCTCCCCCTGAAAGAGGGGAGACATAAATATCGCGGTAAAGAAATGACTTGTACCTGGTATAAACTGTTACTCAGAATTACACTACACCATCACAGAAAATGTCACATTAATGAATTTGACACAGACTTGTACAAAATATTTAAACTGTTACTTGTTCCGTAGGGATCTGAGTTCGAATAGGTCCTCAGTAGCCCTTGCTTGTTGTAAGAGGCGACTAAATAAGGCAGTCCTTCGTATGAGATCGCAAAAGCTGAGGTCCTTGCTCAAAGGCCATAAGCACCGAGCATAGGCCTAAATTTTGCAGCCCTTTGCCTGCAATGGTGACGTCTTCGTGTGAGTGAAAAAATTCTCGAGTGGGACGTTAAACAATATACAACCAACCAAACTGTTACTTTTAATACCACAGAGCAGAAGATGTCACATTTATTAATTCACTGCCCCAGGTATAAACCATTCTGTACTTGGAATAAGACAACGCAGAAAAAAAATAATGCAGTAATAAATTTATTGACTTGCTAGCTATGAACACATATCTTCTATCAGATACAAAAACATTGTTCTGTCTCCATGACAACATCACAAAATACCCGGCTTTTTACCACACTAACTTGTCTTTGTTTCCCAATTACAATAGTATACATATCTCAAATGGTTCTTTAACTGCAGAATTTCCTTGTCGACACAAATCTTTCAGAAAGAAAACCGTAGGCCTATCTATGTCACAAATCCAACTTTTTATGACCACCTATATACTTTACAGCAGAATTTAAGTTTTCATTAAAAAAAAAAATGAATAAAAAAAAAAGAAACATATTTAGGATTCTGATCGTTTTTTCAGCCATAAGAAAAACTGAACAGAGCATGCATCAATATTCAGGAAAAATTTTACATTATTTCATATTAATGATAAGTAGTAAATTATTTTGACAGGATGAAATTACAATACCAATGTGAGGAATTACTGAACCATAGCCCTCAGATTTGTACTACAGTACATGTACTTAAGAATGAGTAACAGATAGTTGGGGGACAAAGTATAATATGTAGATTTCTTAAATGTTCTCAGTAAACGAAAGTAATCACACAAATAAATGTCATGAATAAGGTTTTTTTATACTGCTATGAATGAGCTATATTTCTCACACCTTGTACTCAGATTGATATTGCACAGTTAATTCAATACACAAATTTTAATTTTAATGTTCACCGTAATTTTCAAATCTGGTGGGAATAAGACATAACCAAATACGTGTCTAAAAACACCAATTCATACAAATCTCTAGACAAAATCTTTCACAACTATGTATTTACGTAAAACTGCTATTATATAAAAAATCATATCGTTTTTGCATATATCCTGCAATAAACCTAACATGCATGTATAGAAAGCAAATACTAAGTACTAAGCATATTTTCTGCCTGATCTACACAAATATACAATATATGTACTGTATGTGTGTATCGGATATGCAACATATCACCGTTACGAACTTGACAATATCTGACCAATTCAAACCCTTACAAACACCATATATCTAACATTGTGCACACCATACTCTAAATCATGAGCAATCAAGAAATTGATATCAATATGGAATATGAATTTGTAGAATAATGCTTTTTGTGATAAAGATACAATCAGTTTCATGTTTTCATGTGCGAAATGCTGACATTGCATAAATGATTTCTAGAATTTATAATTTTACTCTTATAAAATATACCTTGCATATAATCCACATAAAAAATAAATGTTTATGCTGTTTGCGATATTGGGGTACTATAAATAACTGAAGCATGGAGTAATTTTTCAGAAGCTACTGACTATAAAAATTCCTTTACATATAGTAATAAATTTATATAGGTTGTTAAATCAAGATGACAGGTCCGTGCTATAATCAAGAAATAAAACACACGGAATCAGTATCCAATTCTAAGTGACAAACCACTGGTATATGTCAATACACTGTACTAACAAATACATGTATATACAGGTAAATACCAGTATATACAGGTAAATATGGGTAAATACCATTAAATACTGGTAAAAACCAGTATATACAGGTAAATATGGGTAAATACCAGTATATACCATTAAATACTGGTAAATATAGGTATATACAGGTAAATAAAGGTATATACCACTAAATATTGGTAAATATAGGTATATACAGGTATATACCAATAAATACAGGCAAATACTGACACATACAGGTAAATCCAGGTAAATACGGGTATATACAGGTAAAGATAGCATATATTTTTTAAATTACGATGCTAGATTCCAACCCTCAGTCAGTCTAATCACCATTGTCATAAAAAAGTAAGAATTTTAATAAAAGTATTAAGGAAAGAAGCTTTTTACTGACCCCTTTGTATAAAAACCTTAATTGGATAATTTTCATTTTGATATCTAAGTTTGATGAAGCCTTAACATTATCCAGCAGACCCTCTCTCAGGTCTGATATTCCACGATTACTTATTCATAAAGATAGTGCACCTGTTAGATTTCCAAATATACAAATATATCTAACTTTCCCATCTGTTTACACAAGTTATGTACTGATTAATGTGTTTCTTTCACCAACATATTTTTACCGATTTGAAAATAAACCAGAATATGCTGAAAAAAGAAAAGTAGACATAGTCACTGTGATGATTGGCTGAGATGACAAGCTGAGAGATCTCGTATGAAGATCTGAGTACGCTAATCACAGACTGTACATGCATCAATGAAAATACATGTATACCACGACTGACAGTTTGAAATGTATGCAATCATTTATACCAGGCTTGGGCAAATAATAATCTATTTGGCAAACTTCTGAGTATCTTAAAGAGAAACAAAAACTTAACAGTAACAGAGATAATAATAAAGTTAACAATGGTCACACGTACAACATGTCATTTCACGTAAATCAGATAACAGCTACAGTTTAAAAATTCTGCAATTAAAAATATATCATCAAAGTACACCAAAAAAAATCCTACACATCAGACAGAGGATAAAAGTAAATCTGACGAACACAATAACCATGGTAACTATAGAATCACAATATTCTGAATATCGTCATGTGATCATCTTTACTGGAGAACCCATTTTTGCACTCTTTCATCTATGGCATATTATAGTTTGGAAGAAATTCTAAATTATTGTTTCCTTAGAACCTAGTTCTTAAGTCAACCGTACCTTTCTTACCAAACAAGCTGCTGGTAAATTACGCAGTCACATATCACTTCAAAAACTCTAACACATATCACAAAAGGCTATTAGCATGGAAATTGCACCAGCTCATAAAATAAGATTTTTGATAATTCACAACACCGTAAAACTAATCCACAATGATATCTCAGAATGAGAGCGATTCCTCCACATGAAGTACAGAAGCCATAATGCACACACCCCAAACAAAATAGCCTATTACATAAAAATATGAAGAATTCCCCGCCCCCCTTACAGAAAACAGTGACACGTGACAGGGGGTGTGGCCAGTTAGTCTGTCTGACCCGCCTTTTTCTGAGTCTTCACAGGGATTCATCAAAGAATTTCATTTGGCCAGAAATCATTCCAGATTGAAAATGATGCATTTTTGCATTTCAAAAAAGATTTTAATATCTGAAATTACACCTGAAAAAGTAAAAACAAATTTGGTTGCATTTTGTGCAAAATATATTATAAAGTAGGCATATTTCGTGTGGGTGTGGCATTAAATGCACTGTGAGGAAAGGGTGGAATAGAAGGGGGGAATGTCAGGGGCGTGTCAGGGGTGAGGTCAATGTGGGGTCAGACAAACTGTACTGCTCCCCGAATCACTCCAGTGTCACTCCTCCTGCAATCAACAAAAACAGTCAAAGATTAGTCACTTTCAGATTAGAGAGTTTCAGATTAGTCATTTTCAGGTTAGTCACTTTCAGATTAGACAGTTCAAATTAGTCACTTTCAGGTTATAGACTCTCTGATGTCCACTTGATATTTGTTCATAATTATGCTATTGTGTATTGCGAAACAAGGAGTGAAAAGTTACAAGATCTACTGTTGAAATACATGTACTAAATGGTGTGTCTTTATCTTACACTGTTCAGATACTCCTAACCCTTTCATCTTATCATAATAAACATCCAAAGTACAATTCCAGTCTTTCTAATATAAATTAGAAATCGTTGAACTATTCATTTATAAACAAAAACAAATTTTCACGAAATCTGTACTGTATCAAGGAAATAATTGCAAGAATTAAAGATTGGTGAGTTTTCAATCTTGCGAAATTAAGAGCTTCGTGAATGACCTGGATATCCAGTACTGTTCTAGTTCAACTAAAAATTTGAATGCCATCCCCAAAATCACGTATGACCCATCTACCAATTTTTCTATCAAAAATCTCAACCCGATCTGATACATGTATCATGGACTGTTACTATTAAAGGTACACACAGCGTAAGTTTCATGCAATCTACATGCGTAACCACCGTGTGGTAGGTATAATTTTACTTACAGGTGTTTTCCTGGGGAGGAGAAGAGGTGAGGGATCCCACATAGTTGGCGGGGAACATTCCGAGCGTCCCGTTGAGCTCGCCTTGCCACCAATTAGCATCCTCCTTGTTAATTACGTTAATCACAGAGTCTTTGTGGAATGTCAACTCATCGTCGTTCTGGGCAGTGTAGGGGTACAGAGCTATCACCTGATCAACTGAAATCACAAGCACAAAATGTTGCTTCAGACAGCATTTCATTTGCTTTCTTTTATCTTCTTAAAATGCAATACAAGGCTAGAGATGTGAACACACCATGCATAGCACCAAAAAAAGGTCCATAGTCTACGACCACATGTAAAACTACACAATACAAAAACAACTGACAGATGGAGAGGAGCTGCAGTATTTTTCTAATTAAAGCCATTTCATGACAGCGGCATAAAAACTATTATCTTGTATCATAAAAACACGCTGTACAAATTGAACATGAATCAGTGCATAGACAGAATTCTGAATATCTATTAATGCCTCCTGAATGTGTCCCCGTTTTGTTACACGTCTACACTTCATGGCATTTCACAGTTCTAAACAAGAGGTACTGTGAGCAATGCTCACTAAGAATACCCCCCGCTTACCCCAATCTCCCAAAGGGTGTTGGTAATAGGTATAAACTACCTCTTTTCTCAATGTAAAAAACAAATGGCATGACAAACCGAACCATATTGCTACTTCGATGTCCAGTGCGCATGACCTTTGACCTTTTGACCCCAAAATCGATAGGGAACATCTTCATCCCATGGGTAGTCATCTTCATCCCATGGGTAGTCCATATGTAGGATATGGTGACTGTAGGTGGAAAGGATAACGCTTTAGAGCCCGGAAACCATATTGCTACTTCAATGTCCAGTGCGCTTGACCTTTGACCTTTTGACCCCAAAATCAATAGGGAACATCTTCATCTCATGGGTAATCCATATGTTTGATATGGTGACTGTAGGTGGAAAGGATAATGCTTTAGAGCCCGGAAACCATATTGCTACTTCAATGTCCAGTGCACTTGACCTTTGACCTTTTGACCCCAAAATCGATAGGGAACATCTTCATCCCATGGGTAGTCCATATGTATGATATGGTGACTGTAGGTGGAAAGGATAACGCTTTAGAGCCCGGAAACCATATTGCTACTTCGATGTCCAGTGTGCTTGACCTTTGGACCCCAAAATCGATAGGGAACATCTTCATCCCATGGGTAGTCCATATGTATGATATGGTGACTGTAGGTGGAAAGGATAACGCTTTAGAGCCCGGAAACCATTGCGTCTACAGACGGACGGACGGACAGACAGACGGACAACCCGATTCCAGTATATCCCCCCCACCCCCCCCCCACAACTTGTTGCGGGGGGTATAATAAGCAAATATTTGCAGGAAATGCTCATGAAAACTCTTACCATATTTACTCTCCACAATGGCAGACTTCTGAGGCTGAGGGGCTGGAATAGTGGGCGTGGCAGTCCGATGTAACTAAATGACATCAACAAATATTTTAATAATGCTCGTATACCATGCTTAAAACAGCTGAACAACATAAATTATACCAGTGCATTATCACCTGAATATAAATCAAAATTAATATGAACTATGGTAAACTAGAACTGTCCTAATGCGACTAATACCCCCCGCGGGGCATATAAGATGATGGGAAATATTTAATGCAAGCACATTGGATATTTTCACATTATCTACAGGGCAATCAATGTGAATGCAGAAGTGTATATTCTACAGTACAGCAGTACATGAAATATAGTTGAACTTCATTGTTGAACTTCTTTCCACTTCTTCAATTCCTGATTGACTTATGAGCGTAAAACGGTATTAGAAATAAACTCTGGACAAATTGTGCTTATTACTACAAGTACAGTGGAACCCCGTTATTACGTTTTCCATTTTGTCACGATAAAATAACGTAATAACGGGGGCAACGTAATAAACGTTCCCAGTGAAATCCATTAAAAATATCATTTGGAAATTGTATATCGTCCGTTGGTACTCCGTGAAGGGGTGTGTGAATATATGTTTACTGTTTCTTTGTTTAAAAGACTATGATACTTTGTTTTATTTACATCTTATCTTTAATGTCCGTAATTCTTCATGTTCTTATCCCTTTTCTTTATTTCTGGTGTAGGATTCATAAGGATGTTTTGATAAACGTTGCTTTTCTGCATTCGTTTGGACCGCCATTTTGTTCAACTTTAAAACAATGCGTTCATGTAACTTTCTCTCAATAACTCGTTCCGGTTCGTATTCAACATTCGTATTAAAAAAAAATAACAAAACATTGTTTTTATTAAGTTCGCGAATTACACAATACACAACGCAATAAAAAAAAATCCCATCCAAAAAACAACAAAACTATAGACACAAAACGCACACGATACCCAACACTTACACACTTTTCTCACCAATGATAAACACGGAGAACAATTTAAGCGCAATCCACATAAAAAAAATATAATGATGCACGAATATTTCATTTACAACGCTAAATGATGGCACTAAAATCACGTGCGCATCAGGGGATTTTAGAATATTCACAGAGGTAAATGCCGTGCACGAATCGGCCGATAACACAAGACAGTTTGGTCGGTGTATGTATGGACGAGATTTACGAACACCTAAGCTGCATGTCCAAACAACGGACAATTTTTTAATTGAACACTTCCTTTAGTCACCTCTGTCCAAGAAGTTACCCAAGCAGTTTTAACATTGCTACGATAAATCTTGTCTTTCATGTTTGGTACCAAAGCTGTCCGTAAATAGAGTTTTAATAGCGAAGGTAATCACACAATGCTGAACACGCAGGTAGTTGAGAAATTATTTCTTTGATTATCAAAATATGAAAAATGAAGTAACTTTCATAGAGTACAATTTCTAAATAAACATTATTTAATTGTTTATCACTGGCTTCGATACAGGGTATTCACCTGTATTGATGTCGCTAGATCTATCGAAGCGTGATCAGTCAAGCGTCTCTAATCCCCAAACAGACCAGGAAATTTACGTGGTGACTGCCTCAGGCAGTCAAGGTGTGAATGGCTTATTATTTTGAGAATCACTATTGAATAATTAGGGGTTTATTACGTTTTCGTCGGAATTTTTACAACGTAATACCGAGTCCCGGCATCTTAGGACAACGTAATAACGAGGTATATTTTATATAGGTTTGTTAAGAAATGGTTTTGTGCTTTGAAATTCCAACGTAATATGCGGACTAACGTATTAAAGGGGGAACGTAATAACGGGGTTCCACTGTACAACCAAATCAGAAAATGTCCGTAACTTCCATAACTGTTAAAATATTTCAATGATATGCACAACTACATTATATATATAAGATGAGAATAAAGTTTGAATCAAATCTGTTCAACGGTATTAGAATTAAACTCTGGACAAAGTGCGCAACCCCCAAAATGAAAAGAAAATGTGCATAACTTCTATAACTGTTAAAATATTTCAATGAAAATAGGAGATGCACAACTACATAATATATAGAAGATGTGCATTAAGTTTGAATGAAATATGTCCAGCGGTATTAGAAATAAACTTCGGACAAATTGCGTCTACGGACAAACGGACGGACAAAGTGATTCCAGTATACCCCCCCCCCCCCAAACTTCGTTTGTGGGGGGTATAATTACATGCATATTCATGGCTAGTAGTGAAGTACTGTATATGAATATTGAAGATCATTGGTAAATTATATGCAGATTCCTGGCCAGTGAAAAGGTACATATAAGACACAATAGATGATTCTTACTGTGTTTGCAGGTGAGCCACTTTGAGAGGTACTGTCAGGAGTAGACCGAGCGCTGGATCCACCAAGAATCTTAACATAGTTAGCAGGGAACCATCCAATCTTCTTCCTCTGGCCACGGGCCTAAAAATGAAACCATTCGTTTAACTATATGTATTGAACTGAAAGTACATGCAACACAACAGTAAAAGATTTTGTTTTTGGTAAGTTGAAGGTGAAGAGAGAAGATGGGGGTGGGGGGTGGTGTTAAAATAAAACAGCTTACAAGATTACTCATTACAAGTAAATGTCGTTTTGAAATGATAACTGGTTGCATTACAGTGGAACAAGTTTTCATCTTTATATTTTTTTTAATTTTTATACACACCTGCAGTTCCCCTTCCCACCAGCCACTGGGGCTTTTTTTGCGGACCTGAATTAACTGACCCGGATTGAGGGACAGCTGCTCAGCTCCTGTAGCCGTGTAGGCCGCTATCACTGATGCTATTTCTGTAAATTATAGAAAATCCAAGTCCTTTAATCAATTATACATACATGCACTCAGAGTTTACAGGACGAGTTTCCAAGTGGAATACCTTCATTTTCTTTCATGAGAGTCTGATTTTCCCTGCGCAACTCTTTAAAAATAGACTTGAGTTTTTCATTTTATTGCTTAAGACTTCCAAGCTTTTCATCAACTTTCTTTTCTATTTTCTTTTGATAATTATTACAAAATAATACCCCTGTAATTTGTGGAATTCCAGTTTTCTTTGATTCTAACTCCCACCCCCTACCCACGCACTTTTATACATGTATATTGACATGGGCAACAAAGGAGTTGTTCATATACAAAAAGTCAGGACGAGTCGGAGAATCTCAGATTAACATGTGTAAAATGTTCACTTCTAAACTGATGAGCCAATCACTTGTCACATCATGAACAATGCCACGATACACACACATTTAGACATTTCTCACACAATGCCATGATACACACACATTTAGACATTTCTCACACAATGCCATGATACAAACACATTTAGACATTTCTCACACAATGTCACGATACACACACATTTAGACATTTCTCACACAATGCCACGATACACACACATTTAGACATTTCTCACACAATGCCACGATACACACACATTTAGACATTTCTCACACAATGCCACGATACACACACATTTGGACATTTCTCACACAATGCCACGATACACACACATGTAGACATTTCTCACACAATGCCACGATATACACACATTTAGACATTTCTCACACAATGACACGATATACACACATTTAGACATTTCTCACACAATGCCATGATACACACACATTTAGACATTTCTCACATTATGAACAATGCCGCGATACGTTGACAATTAGACATTTTATACAAACCAAATTGATATGCAAAACTACACATATAAAACACAATAATTATTGTTTAACTTTGTGTACCTGGTTTTTTTAACGTTGAACTGGTTCCCGATTTTTGCTGAGCTGGTTGACTGGTAGCTGATTGTGGGGCCTGAATTGTGGGTTGGACCGCTGGTGTAGGACTAAACGTTGGCTGTGCCTGTGATTTAAGAACATTCCATGATAGTCAGATACTTATAAATCTCAGAGTAAATTGCCATTGGGGTAATACATGCAATATTATATCATGCAATGTTAAATGCCGATTGCCATACTGTCATGCATGGAAATTATAAATGCAATAGCATTTGAATCTGAATGTCGAGATAAAATTTTTGAGTTTAATCTTAATGTACAGATAAAATGACAGACTGTCCTTGTAAAAAAAACCACATTCTATATGTGTACTAATTTTAATGGAATCATATCTTAATGTCTGGTGCTAACACTAATTGATGTCAGCGGTAAAATAAAAAATTCTGTAGTTACTCAGTATTCAAGACAGAAGCACTATTGTGTGACTTTTACCAAAGAGAATAAATCGAACAAACATCAACAATAAGTTCACATATCCAATATCAGGTACATACATGTACATGTAGGTTATGTTCAGTGGGTGTGCTCAGGGTGGTGGGTGTTTTATAATTTATATACCTGTCCCGCTACCTGACTAGACTCTGTTAACATGGAACGGAACTGTTCTATAGGTTCGTAAGTGTCATCTTCTAACGACTCTGACTGGTGTGCAGTCAACACGGAGATATTTTGTTTAGTGACCGGTGCATTTTTGGACAAACTTTGAATAAAATTAAAATTTTCGAAGACCTCACCGGTAGCCTCTTTCTGAACTTCTGAGGATTTGTTGAATTTGTCGTACTCCACAATGTCAATGTACAGATCATCCCGAGTGATCTCCCTTGACTGATTTCCAGCTTTGTCACCATCAGTGGTCTTAATAATACTGAGAAAATCGTCATATTCATCTTCTCTCTGCTCGGTTTCTTCAATTTTCCTCTCCTCGACTTCTTTTCTTTCAGTGAAGAAAGGAATGTCATCGTAATCTTCCTCTCTGGCTTCATCTACGTAATCCGAGTTCAAACCCTTCTCAACCTTTACTGGTGTAGCAATAAAATCCAAGTCATCATACACCTCATCCTGTCCAGTAGCTGAATTCTCTTGTAGAGATTTCAAGTTCATAATGATTCCACTCAAATCATCATAGTCATCCACAGTGTCTGGAGTGCCTCCTCCAGCCGTCGGAAGAGCGGGGTCCGCGGACCTCCCACTCAGACTACCACCCTCAAGGCTGTCCCCTTCGTCAATCGAGGTTCTCATGAATGAGCAGTCATCATAGTCACCAATCGAGGAGTTTGCAGAATGTAGTTTGATATCTTCCAATTTTGGGAAATCTTTCCTGACTGAAAGATTTTGAAAAGCAAAATTGCTGTCTAGTTTATCCCCGGACACTTGATCACTAGAACTGGGAGATATGTCAGTTATTAATTCAGCAGGCAGTGGTCTATTCACTACAGGTGTGGATTCCACATAACTATTATCAGCTGCTGATAGATTCTGTAAGAATGCAAAATTGTTTTGCAACTCATCTTTAGATCCCTGGTTTACAGTTCCTGTTGCTTCAGAATTTTTAGAAGGACCATCACTGTTCCCTATGTCCGACAGCCATGCATTGTCTGCATTTTTCTCTGATGCTCCTGCATTCAAATTTCCAAAATCACTGAACAAGCCACTATCCTTTTTTTTCTTCTTGTTGCCCTCTGGAGCCTCATTTTCTACACCTTCCTGAGCCTCATTTTCTACATCTGGAAAATACTTGCTTAGTTCCAACACAGAACTGGAGTCTCTCAGTTCTGGATTTTCATTGTCCTTTTTCCTTAACATTACTTGACCTGTATCTTCTGAACTGAAACTGAACAGATCTGCATTTCCATCATCTGCTGCAGCTAAGCTGAACACTGTGCTGTTTTGGGTTGTCCCCGTGTTGTCAATTTCAGTCTGGGTGCTAACCCCAACATTGAATTGAAGAAAGGCATTTGCAAAATCATCTGATGATGAAAACTCTGTCGACTTAAATGGATCTTTATCTTCTGAAAGCAGTGAATCACTTGAAAATGGCTTGTCTGAAGAAAATGGATCAGCAGAAAAACTTTCTGATGAAAACGGATCTTCTCCAAAAGGTGAAGCATCAAAACCAAATACATCTTTATCACTCTCTTTGTCTCCAGTCATTGCACTCTCTGATGGAGAGGGGGCACCTCCAATCACAGTATCTTCAAACGTTACAGATTTCTTCAACTTTTTCTCTTGTGATTTTGATCCCCTGAGCGGACAAATAGGGGGCTGGGTATTTTGTATGGAAGCAGATAAGACATTTTCATTGGGAACTGATGGGGTTGGGAAATGTGAAGGGGAAGGAGGGGGGACAGTTGTTATCATGTTTTGTGTGGGTGTTGACTGCAACAAGTCTGAGTCTGACTGAGACACTGGTGTGAAACCATTAGGGGCAGATAACCCTTGCTCACTGTTAACAGAATCTAGTGTATCTGAGGCTCGTTCCACTGCCTAAAACATGCAAAACACTGTGGCATATTACCGTCAAGATATATAATTCAACACATGCAAGCAGTCTCAGAAGTATCTTAAATACATTGCACTTCATAACACATAATAGTACCGAATACTTTTAACTGATGTGCAAATACAATATGCAATGTATTAAGTGGTATTTTGCGAACATAAATTTAGCGATTTTTCCATAAATAATGATTAATATTTAATGAGACCAATGCCAAAATTGAATCCTCGCTAACTACATATAAATCTTGCGTATATGGTAATTTTGAATATTAAACATGCGAGTACATTTTTCCTGTTAGTGCATGTTACACACTGTTCCAGAAGTAAGGCATATTCGTCTCCACTGACCTGTTGTTGTTCAGTGGCCTTGACATAGTTGGCAGGGAAGATTCCCGACCTTTCACCCAGTGACCCTGTCCACCAGTCACCCTCTTTCTTAGTCACCAGGATTGTCTCTCCCTGGTTGAACGTCAGATCCCCTGCTTCCGAGGATGTGTAGGTGAACATTGCCACAAATGGTTCTGTATCAAAAACAAATGGGTCTTCATCATGATCCTGACATCTAATTAGAGGCCCATAGGCCATGATGTTCACCTGAGTATGAAGAGATCCGTAGGTTTGGAGCACAAATCATAACTTAAAAACAACAAAACAAGCTGTAACCTCCATCATTTCAACAGCTTGAATGCTCTTAATCCATACATGCTTTGTATAAAGTTTGGGTGAAGTTGGTACAGGGATTCACACAAAAAAAGACCAATACGATAAAAACACTTAAATGAATCAAGACAAATCTCAGTCAAGCCTCCCACTTTCTAAAATACTAGAATGACTTTTTCTATAATTAAAGTCAGAACAGATTTGCAACAGTTGAAATCATTACTGAAATGATTTACTAAGCTGACTTTTAAAATATAGTATATTGAATGTATAAAGGTATGACTGTATGCTTACCAGCTTCAGCAGTGTGTTCTACAATGGTTGGTGTACTTTTATCATTAGTTTCAACAGGAACCACTGGAGCTGCACTTGTTCCCATTGGAGTACCAGATCTAGATCTACAAAATACATGTATCACATATCTTCAGTCACAGTTCATATTGGTCCCAACTATATGTACATGTATAAAATCTATGTTCATTCACCTTTTGGTCTACAAACACCTTTATTGTCAATACACCCCAATTTTACTTTCAAACCCCATATAACAAAGCAAATTTTCAATGTCATCAATGACCGCTCGCAGTAGCATTCACATCATAACTGTGAGGTCGTGAGTTCAAGCCCAGCTCATGACATGGCCACGTCAAAAATAGGACGTTAACATTTATTGTGATTGCTCCTTCGGCATCTAGAAGTGAGAATCATAGGTCTTTCGAATATGACCTTAAAAACAGAGGTCCAGTGTACAGTACCCGCAACATTATTCTTGACATTCCTATCGTGTTCTATCGTGCGTGTATCCTATCGTATCGTGCGTGTATCCTATCGTATCGTGCGTGTATCCTATCCTATCGTGTATCAGGTTTTCCATTTTCTATCGTGTTTTGCGTTTATCAGGTCTATCGTGTATCGTATTTTGCGTGTATCAGGTTTTCCGTTTATCGTGAAAATCATTTATCGTGTAGCTTCGGAAACTATTGGGATCGTATATTAAATCTAATGAAAAAGTAAGATACTTTCCGAAACCTTTATTCGTTTTGTTAAAGAAGCTATTTTTAGGAATCGAGGAAAGACAGTGTATTTGAAGGAGAACATAAAGCTGTTGATTTTAAAGCAGAAAAAGAGCTATTTGTCTGTCCAGAGTGGGTGAAAATTTATCGCAATTTTATTCTGTCCGGAAAGTAGTCAGTGGTTTGCCGAGCAAACCGAGGACAATAAAACTGAAAGCTCCTTCATCTGGAGTTCATAAACATTTCCTTGTCTAGAAACAATTATTTGTAATTAACACTAACAGAGAAATAGAAAGTTCCGATCTGAAAGGAAAAATCAGTAAATTACAGTGTTTATTACATATAGTTTAATAATGGTTCTTTTTCTTCTGATTTTGTTCACCTGTATTCAACTTAATATATATCAACTACTGAACTTGTGCGCGTTCTTATCTATCTGATTTTGTGTATCACTCGTGTTTTGACAGTAAACATTCTCAGGGGCATTGTATTTCACACATTTAGAAGATTAAGTTTTAAAAGAGTGCAAGGGTATATTGCATCTCCCAAAATTCTGCTCAATTGGGCACGATTCAGCTGTCATCGTTGTTTTTTATTTATTTGTACATGTACATGTACACATATACCAATAGTCGTACGTGTAGATACTGGAAATGTATGCCGGTTTTGATGATTATTTGAATTTTTTACATGCTAAACACAAACATTTAATTTAAAGCATTTCTAAATTGCGACTTTAAATCAAGCCGGGTTTCGTATATGTTTTTAATAGTTTATTTATTTTTTGTTAACAAAATATCAATTCATATAAATATGTTCCAATTACTTATGACTATCAGTTATCACTCATAGTGTAGAAATATCTAACATATGAGCATATGGTGTAGTGCAGTGGATTGCATTTAAAGCGGTCATTATGAAAATAATTGTAGTTGTTGAAAGAGCGGTGAACTCAGAGCTTGATGCAAAATAACCCCACTCCTCGCTACACACAAAATATTACTTAGTTTTATTTGATATCCAAGATAATAGACATTAGAATAAGAGAGCTATTGAAGCATGATATCACTACATTATATTCCATTTTGTTAATTCCCTGTTTAATTGCTAAACGCTCGGCATCAAGTGTGAATACCACGGGTCCTCGGAGATAACCTTAAAAACAAACACCCCGTGTCACGGTAGGTGTGGCACGCTAAAAAACCCTCACTGCTCAATGGCCGTAATTGCCGAGCATAAGCCTAAATTTAAAAGCTCTTCACCGGTCATGGTGACGTCTCCATATGAGTGAAATATTCTCGAGCGAGACGTTAAGCAAGATAAAAATCAATCACTCCATTTATGATTCATATATTAAACATTCAGGGTGACAATATACGTTTTAGAATCATTGGCTGAGAAAATTCATATAGATATCAAATAATGAATTCAATACCGTATATAGTTTAGCTTCCGGATTTTAGCTGTAATGATGTTAAAGAAAACATAAATAGAATTTCTAAAAAATAAAAAATAAACGTACAACCGTGGATAAATACATTATATGCTTTAGGTATATATTAAGTATTGAAATCCTTCAATATTATTATCAACATAATGTAATTATTTTGTACGTATCAAACTTTCGTTCTGTCTAAATTGTTTCTAAATTTACAACATTTCTATCAGGTTTTTCGTTTATCGTGAAGATCGTTTATCGTGTTTTGTGTTTATCAGGTCTATTGTGAAGATCGTTTATCAGGTTTTGCATTTATCAGGTTTACCGTGTATCCTATCGTATCGTGCGTGTATCCTATCGTATCGTGCGTGTATCGTGTTCTATCGTTTATCATGTCAAGAATAACGTTGCGGGTACTGTAGTGGCAAGCATTGGCATGATAAAGAACCCTCACTGCTACGGCCCTGAGCACCAAGCATAAGTCTAAATTTGTGGTACTTCACCTAAATTTTGTGACATTTCAATATGAGTGAAAATTTTCAATGTAAAAGTTTCAAAAAAAGACAGAAACTTACGTTTGTTTGGAAACTGGTCCACTGACAAGTTTGACATAGGACTTGGGGAACCAGCCAACCTGTGTTAAAAACAAAGCACCAATAAAAACAAATCTATCTTTGTATACCTAGAAAAACAATTTCTATGAAATTTACATGCATGTAATGTATATACATGTATATATAAATTTGAAATGAATTCAATAAAGTTATAAGTTATCCTGTTACTGATTATCAGTATCAGATCAAGTGATTGTGCAACGATTACTGATAAATAGATCAAGATACACATGTACAGTTACCTTAATTCCATTACTAACAAACACTGATTGGTTACCATGACAATGCAGTTCATCTTTTTATGTGTATACATGTACATGGATGTGCCAGTTGTATAAATACACATACAATTCATTCTCTTCTTAAAGCAATACTTAACGAATGTGTTACATGTGATCAGATTACATTCTATTACTGTACAAAGTATACCACTGTACTTAACGAATGTGTTACTTGTGATCAGATTACATCCTATTACTGTACAAAGTGTACGACTACTTAACGAATGTGTTACTTGTGATCAGATTACATCCTACTACTGTACAAAGTGTACGACTACTTAACGAATGTGTTGCATGTGATCAGATTACATCCTATTACTGTACAAAGTGCACGACTACTTAACGAATGTGTTGCATGTGATCAGATTACATCCTATTACTGTACAAAGTATACCACTGTACTTAACGAATGTGTTACTTGTGATCAGATTACATCCTACTACTGTACAAAGTGTACGACTGTACTTAATGAATGTGTTACATGTGATCAGATTACATCCTATTACTGAACAAAGTGTACGACCGTGCTTAACGAATGTGTTACATGTGATCAGATTACATCCTATTACTGAACAAAGTGTACGACTACTTAACGAATGTGTTACTTGTGATCAGATTACATCCTATTACTGTACAAAGTGTACGACTACTTAACGAATGTGTTACTTGTGATCAGATTACATCCTATTACTGTACAAAGTGTACGACTACTTAACAAATGTGTTAAATGTGACCAGATTACATCCCATTACTGTACAAAGCGTACGACTACTTAACGAATGTGTTACTTGTGATCAGATTACATCCTACCAAGTCTAAAAGATGATGAAGTACAAGCAATGGCAATTTTAAATCTTTAGAAATTCATGCACAAGTATTAACAGACCAACAAAACTGTTCATTCACAAAAGCAACAGAAACCAATCTTTTCCAGCCTTTTTTATGAGTGTACATGTTCTTGCACACACATGTGTAATTACATACGCCACCTATGCTAGCACGTCAAATGGCATTCACAATTTTCGTAACAATTGAAATTCTTGCAACACTAGTTAACACAGCTCCCATTCCACAGCAGAGTGATGCTTTAATTACAAGCAGAATGCACGCCAGCACCTTGTGAATTCAAAGCTAGCTTTACATGCATTGATCAGACCCTTTCAAATATCAATATTCCTTTCTACTCATACAGGAAAACCCACTGAGAATAACACACAAGAAAATCTGTATTTCCAAATACAATTAGATGTTTTATCTATACAATTTCATTTATTTGATCCCCCACCACCCATATTATTGCTGATCTATCTTGAATCCCCCCTACCACCCATATCAATGCTAATCTTGGATTTTCCCCACCACCCACAATGTTAAAAATCTTGGACCCCCCCACCACCCATATCATTGATAATCTTAGATCCCACATCACCCATATTATTGCTAATCTTGGATCCCCTACCCATGTCACTGCTTACTTGGATCTCCCCCACCTACCACATAATTGAAAATTTTGGGACCCCCCCCCCCCCCCCCCCCCCATATTATTGCAAATCTTAGATTCCAAACCACCCATACCATTGCTAATCTTGGATCCCCAACCCATATTATTGCTATTTGTGGATCCTCTATCACACATATTGTTGATATCTTTGGATCCTCCATCATATCATTGCTAATCTTGGATCCCTAACCACCCACATCATTGCTAATCACAGATGGAGGTAACATTACACTTTTATAAATGCCTGATTATTGGTGTATTTATTAAGACATACGTGTAAAGCCCCGCACAGCTCTACACTAACACAAATGTCCTACAACACATACTGCACCACACAACAAAAAGGTCCTATACTACACTACACACAGAATACCTGTCCCTGGAGTTCCCCAGACCACCACATTTCTTGCTGTTCTTTGATCTGGATTATGTCCCCTTTATTAAAGGACAAATGGTTTTCTTTTTTGGCTTTCCATGGATAAAGGGCCTGGGCTTGAAGGCCCTCAGGGGCGGTCGATCCCTGTAAAGGCATTAGCTACTGTCCACAAAATGCACTGTGTACTGATACTCACTTGCTAGTACTAGTGTAGGGTTAGTGAGGAGATAGTAGATAATCAAAAGCAAAGAGAGCAAAGTTTAATCGACCAAGTTAAATTAGGGGCGAGATCAAAAGATTGATGTCGGATAATAATCTAAATTCAAATAGTTAGGGGGAGGGGGTAAAAACTCTCTTAAGTTTCTGTCATTAGACATCGATTTCACTTTAGTGGAAAAAGAAAAAAGACAAGTGCCTGTTAAAAACCACATAATAATATTTCATTTTTAAGAACATTCAATAGTTTTAATGCATATACATGTACATGTATGTACACTTTCATTTGTGAATAAACAGAAGAAAAGGTATACAAAGTGTTATTTATAGTATGTTTTTACTTGTTAATCGATTAGTTTCAACATTCATCATATTTAGTTTTAAAGGGGGTGGGGGATCTTGATGAAAACAATGTGAATTTGGTATTTTGTCAGACATCAAACTTTTGATCTCGCCCCTTGGAATATGTAAATTCTTATTGGAAATTTCAAATCAAAGACAAAAATTGAAAAGAAAAATATGAACATCAAAACAGTACATCAATGAACTACATGTATCAACAGAAATACAAAGTTGAACTCAAAAATGGTCAATTTTCTACTTTTAAGATATTTCAAATTTCAACTGTTAATAATTGACTGGGGTAGCCCGAATCTGTTTAGTACCTGCCCTGGCGTTGGGGATTCTGCGGGGGTACTATAGAGAGATTCTTTCTGAGGAAATGCTGAAGCTACTGGTTCAGAGCTGAAAAAGAAATAACAAACATACCACTAACGCTAGCACATTACATTTACTGCACTGGTACAATGCAGAGACTGGCTCCAGGATCACGTATCACACTCAAGTCAAAATCTCAATCACCTGCAAGTTGTTCATTACCCGTAATTAGCAGAAACTAGAAAATTGAGGAAACAATACGAACGACAATTCTATCTTGGAATGATTGACTTCTGTAAAGGTCATTCTTATTCTGACTGATCCTGGGGCCTGCACTTTTGTAAAAGTTCAAGATGACATTAAAATTAATTTTGCATGCACTTTTCTTATGCAAGTATGGGAGAAACTATTACATATACAGTGTATACAAGTAGAGTCTCTGAATCTCCTACATCACACACAGTACATGTATATACTGCACCTGAAAGCATTGCCAAAAGCATTGAATTGACTAGACTGAGTATCTGGCAGCTTCTCCACATAGTCCCTGGGAAACCAGCCCTTCTTTCCATTCATTTCTCCTCCTATCCATCCTTCTTCTGCTCCTGTCTGGTCCTCGGGTACCTGTAAACAAAAACTCATGATAACCTTTCACTAAATTTGGCTTGCACTGATAGGAAAATAGCACCACATACTACATAAATTAAAAGTAAAAATGGAAAGTTTGTCCTTGCTGAATGCCAAAATGTAGTCAAGCATCTGTTGTTTTTCTTTATTGGAGGTATTCTATTCTATATTTTTGCAATGTGCAGCACAACAGAGAACTCTTTAATTCAAATTTGACCCAACCATTCATTGCAATAGACAATCCTCTATGTCATCTAGATTCAAATTCAATTCCTCTTTCCCACAAAATTTCACCTGGATTAAAGCTATATTCCTCTTATTCAAGCATTGCCATCTGGATTCAAGCTATATTCCCCTTATTCAAACAATGTTATCTGGATTCAAGCTAAATTTCTCTTACTCAAGCAATGTTATCTGGATTCAAGCTATATTCCCTCGTATTTAAACAACATTTGGATTTTTAAAAACTAAATTCCTCTTACCCAAACAATGTCCTCTGGAGTCAAGCTTAATTCATCTTGATTTCTGGCCTCAAAGGGATACAGGGCCTTATATCTACAACCTTTACTGCTTGATGAGGTTACTGGAAAAAAAAAGTTGATAGCATTGAAGAAGTAAAACAGGATAAAACAGTGTTCGAGATGGAGTACAAGCTGTTGTGTAATGTATGTGTACTACCATATACCGGGTTTTTCCGCAGTTCTAAAATTTGGTGATCTGCTGGCTTTAAGATACGTCAACAATGTTAGCTGAATAAATTTTGGCAGACAAGGAATTTTATCTCTTGCACATATTGAAGTCACAATTGAGTGCATATTGAGCGAGTGAAATTTTGGCAGAAAAATATCTAAATGTCAAAATAGGCCAGATTTATCACACTGTGGAAAAAACCTGCTATGTGGTATCTTTTTCCCTTGTAATTTTTGATGCAGTGTCACTGTTTTTATATTAAAAAAAAAAAAGTTGCAAAAAGTCACAAAAAAATACTATAAACCAAATTTTATTTGAGCCACTTTATTTCGCAATTCACCTGTGGTAAACTGGTTCATGGTGAGTAATTTTCGCGATCAATCCTTTTTAGAGCATATGAAAGACATTCAAGGACTGGTTCGCAACGAGAAACATTTATGACGATGAGGTTCTCGAAAATCTTACAAAATTTTCTCGCACGTGAATAAAAGTTGGGTTTACAGTACCCAGTGTGCTGAACATCTGACCTGTTGTTGTCTGACTAGAGAACGCACTGTCCCAGATGTCACTGGATGCCTGGGAAGTGTCCGTCTTGACGTCTGCAAAAGCTGCTGACCAGATGTCGTTAGACGCCGCGGTTGACTGAGTATCGTTACTGAACGCCGCCCAAGCGTCGTTACTAGATGTGGATTTTGCTACAAAATCAATAAATAACACGTTTTAAATCATATACATCTCACTTTTCTGTACAAGATATACATGCATGTATATACAGTGTAATGAAAGCTGGCGATACTTAGAGGACTGAAGTTGTGTTGCTGATATTTACCTTTCTCTTCTTCCTCCTCCCTGAAACGGATTTCAACAGAGTTAATTGTTCATAAAATAAAAGCAAATATCTTATGACAGCTCAATGAAATTCAATTTAATAAAATGTTCAAAACAATGCTTCTCACAAAATAACTTCTGATTTACACATACACGCACTCTGTATCAGGCATCTTATTTTACATAAGCAAGGCTCAAGTTTTCAGGGATGTTAATATGTATAATCATTAAATGTTAGAATAAATCTGCATT
Source organism: Ostrea edulis (assembly GCF_947568905.1). Taxonomy (NCBI): domain Eukaryota; kingdom Metazoa; phylum Mollusca; class Bivalvia; order Ostreida; family Ostreidae; genus Ostrea; species Ostrea edulis. The sequence goes on from NC_079166.1 coordinate 26,774,145, forward strand.
AAATTTGAATATTTCCACCATTCTTTGGAACCCCCAAAATCTAAGTACACTCTGTCATGTCTTTCTACCATTCATATCTACAAGTTTTACTGTAAGCTCTAAACCCTACAATCCAAGCACTCAGTCGAGCACTCTACATCCTAAACACTCACACGAGCACTCTACATCCCAAGCACTCACTCGAGCACTCCATATCCCAAGCACTCACTCGAGCACTCTATATCCCAAGCACTCACTCGAGCACTCCACATCCCAAGCACTCACTCACTAATTCAGGTCTATGCGTTCTTGCATTTCAAGCTCATCTACATTCGAAGCACAATCGCTTGAGTCTCTAAACAACAAAATCTGTTGAGACCTAAATTCTGAGTGTACTCACTTGAGTCTCTGAGCCGCCAGCTCTTTCCTGAGCTTTTCCTGTTTCTCCTTCTCCTGCTGAGCTCGTGCTCTATCTTCCTCTTCCTGTTTCCGCTTCAGTTGCAGTGAGGCTTCATGTTTCTGCTGTTGCTGCTTCTTCATTTTATCCTCCGCTGACGATAGCGTCTTTTTCATTTCCTTAAATCAAATTTATCAAGAGGCAAATGAATCATAAACAAAAGAACTCAAATAAACAATGAATATTTTAAATTATGTTAGTACTTATCTGGTGATTTCATCTTTTCACATGAATTCCATATATCATGTAAGTACTTAATCTGTAAACACTGTCATTCAGCGTCATTTTACAACATACAATAATAAAAGAAAATATTCACTTTCTGTAAGGCTTCTTAAGATTTCATCAACACTTTATGACACAATAGCACACAGAATTAATAACGGGATGTGACACTCTAAATTTGGTCACTTCACTTCTCGCACAATTCATACTTTTCATTTGGAACTATAAAGGGATCTTGTACATACAAAAACATGTACATGTAAAACGGATCCTGAAACTTTTGAACATCACCACCCTGTTTGACTGACCTCTAATTCAGCATTGTGCTTGTCAATTTCCAGCAGTTTACTTTCAGTTTCTCTTTCTATGTTTTCCAGCTCTTTCCTTAGTTTCTGCAGTGAAGTCTTCTTTAATTCCACTCCATGTAATACTGTACGGTGTGCATCAGCTGAAAGTACGACAAGATCTAAACTCATATCTTATCTGAATAAATGCAATATTTAAAATATTAAACACATGATCTAAATAAATATTCCATCTAAATAGCCATGTCTAAATAAACACAACATTTCACATTATCACATAAAGTTCCTAAAACATCCTACAATACTTTTCTGCATTTCATCTGTTCTGTAAATGATTACTCAGTATTAACTTTTATTATGTTCTCAGTACTGTCCTGTCATGATATGTTGTCAGTTTTATATCTCAGTACTGACCTGTCACCATGATGTGTTGTTAGTTTTATATCTCAGTACTGTCCTGTCACCATGATGTGTTGTTAGTTTTATATCTCAGTACTGTCCTGTCACCATGATATGTTGTCAGTTTTATATCTCAGTACTGCCCTGTCATGATATGTTGTCAGTTTTATATCTCAGTACTGCCCTGTCATGATATGCGGTCAGTTTTATATCTCAGTACTGCCCTGTCACCATGATGTGTTGTTAGTTTTATATCTCAGTACTGCCCTGTCACCATGATGTGTTGTTAGTTTTATATCTCAGTACTGTCCTGTCACCATGATGTGTTGTTAGTTTTATATCTCAGTACTGCCCTGTCATGATATGTTGTCAGTTTTATATCTCAGTACTGCCCTGTCATGATATGCGGTCAGTTTTATATCTCAGTACCGCCCTGTCATATTCTGTCAGTTTTATATTTCAGTACTGCCCTGTCATATGCTGTCAGTTTTACATGTATATCTCAGTACTGCCCTGTCATGATATGCTGTCAGTTTTATATCTCAGTACTGCCCTGTCATGATATGCTGTCAGTTTTATATCTCAGTACTGTCCTGTCACTATGATATGCGGTCAGTTTTATATTATTTCAATGAGAAATTGGACGTAATGTTTGTATTTACACAAGTCATACTATGTATAATGATGGTACTCACTCAATAGGTTAATTCGTACCCACATAGAAATTCATGATACTCACTATGCAATTTTATACTGACGTTTATATGGAGTAATTAATGGTACTCACTCAATGGATTATTTTGTACTGAGGTTTGTACTCGGTAATTCAGGGACTCTCGTTCGGATTGCAGTTGTACCAGTTTGTCACTAAATTCCTGAAAATAAAAATAAGTGCACAAATCCTACTCCTGCATTTGTTCAGATACTGATATTTCCCCTACACTACAAAACAATAACTTCCAAGAATAAAAGTTATAGAGCTTTTCAATATGAACAACTTCATTAAGTTCAACAAAAGAAGCATTACAATACATACATCTGTACATGTACATGTGCACAATACGATGTGCGTGCAATTTCAATCAGAATTTTGACCACCATTCAAAAATGTGCTTGCTGCAAACGAAACCTTACAAGCAATAGGTACTTGTAGCAAATATCACTGGTTAATAACAGGGTATCAGCTACAAACCAGCACTCCTCTAACATTATGATGAAGAAATCAATATGAGCTGGATGTGTTTGAGAGTCTGACCTTGATGTATGACCTTTGACATGAGAACATGAAATACGAAGTCTCCATCTTACCCATTTTTTTAAGATATGGCCACGGCTACAGTGGCAGACATGTTCACAGACAGGATACTTCCTACATATCTTTATATATTTATCCAAAGTTCTTTTGCAAGGTAAAATATGCCCCACAAAACAAAAGCCGATAAGTCAGAAAGCTACCCCCCCCCCCCCCCCCTCCCCAATAAATCTGAAAATCTAAGCAGTCATCCATTGTCTAATCCAAGTATCATGTATAAAATCTATGAAAATATTCCCAAGGAAACGTGTTATCTCGCGCTATAGAAAGTGCTGACAGACAGACAGACAGATAGATAGAGTGATTTCTATATAAATCAGAGCCTCACTTTTCAATTCTATGAAAATCTTCTCAACTATTTTTCTTACAACAAATTTTCACCAAAAAATGTGAATAAAATGAAATACATAATTTTACACCAAATATAATACATGTACAAAATTTTTAGAAAAAATGTAAAGTTGTGGAAGCATTGGAAATAGCAAACATAACATCATTCAAATATTTCAAAAAGTAAGAGTTTTCAAGGGAAATAACTCTTATAATCTCAAGCCCTCTAAATCTTTTTTGCAGGTCACTCAAATCAGAAAAAAACTCCACCAAAACCAGATGCTCTTTAACATGTTACATGTAAATGACCCTTAATTTTGTTGCAAACCCCTTTCCTCACATCCGCTTGTCATCCAACTTATAAACAAAGTTTACATTACCCCGTCCACTGACCTTGATGTCGGTTTGAAGTTTGTCCATTGCACTGTTTTTGGAGTCTCTAGTTATCCTCATCCCTTCTATACTGTTGGTGAAGTCAGTTACACCATTTCTAACTTGCTCAATTTTTTGCCTAATCTCTGCCTTCTTTCCTTGCTGTAAAGCAATAGAAGAAGCATGGATAATTATGCACTCACAATTAAAAACCAGAAATACACTTATCAAAATACCAATGCCCTACCATAGAGCTATGATGTCCAGGGCAAACTCACTTGAAATTACAGGCTTTCTTAACATTTGAGTATGGTTAGGTGATATAAACTGGCAGCATGTTTTCCTCTTTTTAGCAATGATATAAATATATTACTGTGCCATTGGTCTAAAATCTATGAAATGGTACCATTATACATTACTCCAACAAGTTAAAGCCTCGGTTAACCTCCCTTATATACCTCGGCGCGAAGTCAAAATATATCTCGCTGTGAACCTCTAGCATGTGGGAGTACAATATAATGAAAATCAGACTTCTTAAATCTGTGCCGTATACTCTGCGAAAGAAGATCTGACATAACCCGACTAGGGGTCATGTTCATTTGAACTTTACGTTAGCCAATCAGCGCGTCGCCTATGAAATCGTCGGTGTTTACAATTCAAGGAAAATGGCTGCGATTGTTTGGTTTGAAAGAAAACACATCGCAGCTAGATGTGACATCACAGTGCACCATTTATGTGGACTGGGATTATAGTCCTCGCGTTATTTAAGTAAACCATCTTGAAAACTATTGAAATCGTACCCATCCCTTTTTATACATAAATCACAATTCACAATTAATTTAATTTGGGTGTATTTTACATTGTACGTTTTGTTGTTCGTATAAACGGAATACATTAGGAATTAATGTGAAAGTTCTAAAATTCCTTATGTGAGAATATCCAATTTAAAGAACAAGATACGATTGTGTATATAAAAAGGCCCCAAAAGTTTCTCTGTTTTAAATGTGTCTTGAATTAAGCTTGATCTGTGTTTTAAGTAAGTTAAATATATGCCAAGTATACTATCTCAACTTACATCAGAGTTATTGCTTATTTGATAGCATTATTATGTCATGAATAAGAATTTTCCCCGCCTTTTTTCAAAAAGAGCTTAATAACTGTTAAATTCATCCAGATTATTGCCTAGGAAAAGGTGTGCCCATCTGTCTAGCAAAATAAAATTAATATATATTGTTTATTAATAGACGATAAAAAATGTATTTGAAAATGAATTTGCTCGACGCATGGGGCTGCATGTTTCCTGAAAGGTAAACCCCCTGAATTTATGAATTTTTTCATTGATTTTGGCATTTTTGGCAATTTTATGCCAACTTCACACTCTTGTCATTACAGCAAGAAGCAATTTTGGATCAAATTAAATGTAGTTTGGGTTTGTTTATATATTCTTTATTGGAATGGCAGATTTTGGGACTCCTATTGAAATCATCAATTTTTTGGGCCAGATGACTGTAGAAACAGTATCTGCTTCTTGATAGTGTGGAATAAACTTCGTGAGAGAGAGATTACTGCAACTTGTTTACGAATTGCCATTAACCGCTTAAAAATAGCCATCATTGTCTGTATGATGCAATCTGACTGTCTGATACTTCTAATGAATATTCCAAGTAAAAGGTTGTGCGGACATGACCCCTATGAGGTTATGTCAGATCCTATCGTAGCGATTGTGAGTGTATCTTAGGATCTGATTTTAATAAGATTGGCGGGAGTACATTTATTCCTCAGGTACATGTACCTGGACAGAACAGACATAATGACCCACCTGTGATTCCAGTTCACACTTGAGGTTGCTTGCCCGGGACTTCATGATGCCCAGTTGTTCGTACTCCCGGGCTTTCTCCGATAATAACTGCTCCTTCCTCTGTCTTTCCCAGTCCATCTGTCTCTGTCGCTCCAGCTCTCGTCGTGCAGCCTGAAGTACACATGTATTTCAGGATATACTGCATTTGTACTTTATTTGCGCATTTAAAATTTGGCATAGCTGATGCACTATTTGGCGTAAACATGACTTAATGCTTGTTCTAGATTTGTGTTTGATAATGGATGAAGAAAGACTTGCATGTTTTAGAGCACCTTTAAATTAGCTCTCATGTTTCACTGCAAAAGTTGCTAAATTTGAAATCCTTCTAAAATAAGCACAAGTATAGTAGGTGCATAAGGAATGCCTTTTATATCTGGACATAGTAGGACTTTGTTGGGCTTATCTAAAGTAAAATCAATGAAGCAAATGTGCATAAAGGGCAGAGGAATCTCGACCAAAAATTCACAAAAGAGATTGAATTGCTGTTGTATATGTGTGGGCATTTATACAGGTGCCCACACAATCACAACTTCCAGGACATTCATAATATTTTAAAACATTTGTATAGCCCCTCCTCCTATGAAATATTGCCCTGGTGCACTTGACAATAACTTTTTAAAAAAAATATAAATACATGTACACCTTAAATACATGTACCTAGTTTTGTTACAGAATAAATTTCTGTGAAGTTAGAAAAGTAAGTAAATTCATGAGGGAATGAACTTCATAGATGAGAAATTGTTATTTTTCATTGTAGATCAGAATCCCTTGTCTGTGAAGGATGTTCAAAGTTCAAGGATATGGCTATACCACCAAAAATAGAAGGAAAAACAAAGTAATTAACAGGTAAAACTCACCTCTCTTTGTTCCATCATTTTCTGCCTTTGTTCTTCCCTCTCTCTTTCTATCTGTCTTTGTTTTTCCATCTGTCGCTCCATTTCTGCCAATCTTCTCCTCTCTTGTTCCTGCCTACAAATTACAGAAAAATGGTTAATCAAAAAATAATCAATCAAAAACTGTAATACGTAAAAATTACAGAAATACAGTATAATAATTTGTCCAAACCGGCCTCTGAGTACTCCGGCGCTCTGTCAATTCCGGCCACAAAATATAGTCCCTAACATTTCTTTAACAAATCCTTTATCAATAATTCCCTGTACTCCGGATACTGCGTATTCTGTATATCGGCCGGCTTACATAGTCCCAACTGCTATCAATTAACTTTAATTATCCTGTGTAAACCGGCCCCTCGATGATACACCACCCTAATTGTTGCGGTCAATTGTATTCGGTGTACACAAGGTCCCAACTGCTCGTAATTAGCTCTAATTATCGCATTTAAACCAGCCACCCCACGATGACCAACCTGTCGGTATTCGGTCGATCACACGCAGTGTACACAAAGGGTGTCTCAAGGGAAGCCATAGGTAAGTAAAAGAGTGCAACTGGCGATGAGTCGCGATCAGTTTAAAATAAAACCTGATTTTTAGAGGGTGCACTTTTCAATTATGACAGTACCACGCACTAGGTAATGGCGCCCTCCCCCTAACGACAGAGACGAGAACTGACATTAAAAGACAAAGTTCAATTAATCGATGAATTCGATACATTTTTGGAATGAAACAAAATCGGCAACAATCCTGTTATGTTGTCCAAAAGCAGGGTTTTCCCTCGTGGACTTCTCGGAGCTCTACGGCGAGTCAGACAGTGATGATATGCAGTTAGTTAGCACAACTCGCCATGTCCGGTCGATCACTCAGCATTGTATTAGTTTCCGTTTCACAAATTGAGACAGTTGAAAGCGATACATTTACAATGAAAGCTGGGAAAGACAAATTTTAATCAAACACAACACAAACTTGACGAACGTACATAATGTAGCACTTGATAACTGCGATGATGTAGACAAAATCGACAATTTACCAACAGAAAATTGCACGAATAATTCCCAGATTTTAAACTGTTTAATAAAAATTTAAACTTTTTCAAATGAGCACGACAATAAAACACTGACATTTGTATTTTTACATTTTGAATTCTTTTGTGATATTTTAAAACGTTAGCAATCATTATACACGTATGCATAGATAGTGAATACAAGGGAAGCAACTCTCATTCTTGTCAACATTCTGCACTCCGGACTCTGTGCAAACCGGCCAATTTCTTTGGAACCACACATAGCCGGTTTAGACAGATTATACTGTATAATCAAAATCGATTATGTAAAAATTACAGAAAAATAATCCAAAACGATTACGTAACTTACGTTAATGGCTGATCTTTTACATACATTTATATAGAGGACCACGCTGACAGTGTTATAAATACAAGCAATATGAAACTCGAAACCAGAAAGAAACAATATTCCATGATAAAATGCAGCATTCAATAGTTAGTATATAGTTAAAGTTTATCATGGAGGGAGTCAGCAAGATTCATTTTTTCTTTCCATCCTTCATTTTTCTTTCTATCCTACCTAATTTTCTCCCTCTTTTCCTGTTCTTGCCTTTCCTTCTCCATCCTGGCTTCGTTTTCACGTTTCATCTGATCTTGTAACATTTGACGGCGACGCTCCAACTCCGCCTGGCCTTTGTCAAAGTTCTGCTTACGACGGTCTTCAAATGTGACTGGAGGATAAAGGGGACAAAATCTAACTATTGACATTAATCGTCTATCCTTACAAACATTATTTATGATTCATTCTAATTATCGGTTTGAAACTGTAATTTCAACTACATATTACACAAAATATGATCATCTATAAATGCAGGCCAGCCATATGCCCTCTTTACAGCAAATTTTAAACAGCAAAATAAAATAAATTTCTCAGTTAATGCAACTCGAAAAATGCAAATTACAAATGCTTAAAAGCAAATTAAAAAGAGAATAGAAAAAAATTGAAGAAAAACGAATCTTAGATTCCGAGGGCATAAAAATAGACTGTATGTGGCAGCTCCTTAGCAGGAGGTCTATATCAAACAACACTAAGCTCATACATACAACCAAGTTTATCGTCATCTTGTAACTGATCCTCCCCATTGGTGGCGGCAGCTGGAGGGGCAGGCTGGGGAGGGAGCATCCCCATTCCTCCCAGGAGGTCACCAAACGCATTCCCCTTTGCAGGAGCTAAATTCAAAGGGCAACATGCAAACATTTTTTAAAAACATCACCATCACCATTCAAAATATCATTCCTTTTAAATAATGCAAAAAGATAAATGTGTAAAATTTCTGTAGGAAACAAGATATGTGCTGTCAAAGCAAGATGCAATTAAAAAAATAATATTCTGCAACCATAATTCCAAAATTACATTCCTAATGCCAATATAGCATCCAGCAAATCTTAAAAATCAAACTTAAAAACGAAAGTGAATGAAGGTTTCATTTTTCATTTTAAAAAATTCATAGGAAAAGCAGCATCTTCACAAATCACGTGATCTGCACTAGAATATGTCCATGTCAAACATTGACTTCCATTTCAAGAGAGTATAAAAAGGAGAAATGTGAATATACTATACATATACAATATGACATATACAATATGCTGTACATCTATACATTTAATGTCTACATTAACGTTAAAATTCCATACAAAAGGACAAAACTTCCCCCATTCCTTTTCTAAATAAATTTTCTTTGATCCATTTATCTCAATATTCTGACGTGTCATGACATACATGTATCAATATACATGTATATTTGTACAGCAAGAGAGACAATAAATTTTTAAGGAGTACATGAATAGTAATCAAACTGACCTCATAATATGACCTTACTGTAGTTTATGGCATAAACTTACCCCAGTATGTATATAATTCTACAAATGTATACAAACTTCAAAAAATGAACAGAGGGGGATCAAGATATTTTTTTTTTTACCTCAATCCAGCATACATGTATGTAATCCTCTAAGATACAATATTACTGAAATAAAACCCCTATTAACTCAGTACCCTGTGATGTGGGTGGCATGGGCACTGGAGCGCTGAAACTTCCCGATCGTGATTTAACGGGAACCAGTTCGGGGGGCAGTACAGCCGGTAGGTGGATCCCATTTCTTGCTAAGTCAGCCAAGTGCATGGCCACACAAAACTCATCGCATGTCAGTTTCCCATCCTTGTCATAATCAGCCAATGTCCTACAGAATAACCACAGAGTAAACATGTCACACACACTCAGATTTAGTTAAACAGTTTATAATTACAGTTTCAAGATACACAGACAAGTAATGTAACTTTAAATTGTGAAATTTAATCTGAGAACTTTGTTAACGACCTTAATCTGTATCTGATATATATATTTGACTTTGACTTTTTTAATTCACTGAGCACCATGTCTCTTCTTGTATAGCTCAAAAGTTATGACCAAACTTAATGTCCCTTACAGATGGAGAGACAGAGAACAACAGGGAATACGTCTCCTAGGAGCATACTCTATGTCTTACAGGCTTGACTTAAATTTCTTTTCTCCTATTTTCTCTCTAATGATTCTTACCAGATTTGCGCTAGCATCGGTTGAGGTAAGCCTGACTGAACCAGCAGTGATCTCGCTTCCACGCCTGAAAATTATACAACCTGAATCTAGTACATGTATATATCTCCACTTATTACAGTGCCTTGTTTCATACACTAGCAAAGTCATATAGGGCATAGCACAAACAAGACTTAATAATGATAAATATTGCTTTTGTAAATAATTCACTGCCTTGAAATATACTGAACAAATAATGTTATCATGTAGTTTGATATATAGCATTATACCTGTGAGATGACCTCGTTTGTTTCTGTAGTTTGATATATAGCATTATACCTGTGAGATGACCTCGTTTGTTTCTGTAGTTTGATATATAGCATTATACCTGTGAGATGACCTCGTTTGTTTCTGTAGTTTGATATATAGCATTATACCTGTGAGATGACCTCGTTTGTTTCTGTAGTTTGATATATAGCATTATACCTGTGAGATGACCTCGTTTGTTTCTGTAGTTTGATATATAGCATTATACCTGTGAGATGTCATCATTTGTTTCTGTAGTATGAGATATAGCGTTATACCTGTGAGATGGCCTCGTTTGTTTCTGTCGTGGGAATTAAACATCTGGGTATATTTTAATTTGCTGGGATGTGGCAGTGCCATATTCCTAAAATATCAAATATCAACCATTGTTATGCCACACTACAAGAGAAAGTTAAAATAGACATTTCATTTCATTCAATAAACTATATTTACAATATTAAGAGTAAATCTGGCTCAAATTGAGAATATACAAACCCTGCTGCCGGTGCAGGTGCTGGAGCTGGTTGTCCAAAGGAACCAGCTCTTGATTTGTTAGCCAGCATCGCACCAGGTACTCCCACGGATGGTGGTACACCTTAAATATATACATAAATATATATAAACAGGTTATCTCCAATACATTTGTGTACTATAAATGTTTGGAATCCACCAAATCTAGTCAATGATGTTTGACCATCATATCAAATCCTCAAATCATGTTTCTCAACCCAGCCCACTTACCCATCATGGGGACTCCATTAGTCATGATGGGCACGCCCATACTGCTAGGTGCTACCACAGTAGAGGCCATTCCCATCGCCGGCATTCCTAAATTACAGGAACATTTTTGCTAATTTTTTACTTGTAAATATCCATGGATATTTCTAACAGGCAAATTAAGAGTTTGTTGACTTTATCATCTTTTCATTTTGGGCAATATTAATCCTGAATTAACTGCACTACATGTAATTTTGAAAGAGTGACATCATACTTAGTACGCGTGATATTACAGATATATCGTAAACTTAGTACACATGTGATATTACATATATATCGTACACTTAGTACACATGTGATATTACATATGTATCAAACACTTAGTACACATGTGATATTACATATATATCATACACTTAGTACACATGTAATATTACATATATATCGTACACTTAGTAAACATGTGATATTACATATATATCGTACACTTAGTACACATGTATATATATCGTACACTTAGTACACGTGATATTACATATACAGTGGAACCCCGTTATTACGTTCCCCCTTTATTACGTTAGTCCGCATATTACGTTGGAATTTCAAAGCACAAAACCATTTCTTAACAAACCTATATAAAATAGACCTCGTTATTACGTTGTCCTAAAATGCAGGGACTCGGTATTACGTTGTAAATATTCCGACAAAAACGTATTAAACCCCTAATTATTCAATAGTGATTCTCAAAATAATAAGCCATTCACACCTTGACTGCCTGAGGCAGTCACCACGTAAATTTCCTGGTCTGTTTGGGGATTAGAGACGCTTGACTGATCATGCTTCGATAGATCTAGCGACATAATACAGGTGAATACCCCGTATAGAAGCCAGTGATAAACAATTAAATAATGTTTATTTAGAAATTGTACTCTATGAAATTTACTTCATTTTTCATATTTTGATAATCAAAGAAATAATTTCTCATCCACCTGCGTGTTCAGCATAGTGTGATTACCTTCGCTATTAAAACTCTATTCACGGACAGCTTTGGTACCAAACAAGAAAGACAAAATTTATCGTAGCAATGTTACAACCGCTTGGGTAACTGTTTGGACATAGGTGACTAAAGGTGTTCAATTTAAAAAATTGTTCGTTGTTTGGACATGCAGTTTGTGTGTTCGTAAATCTCGTCCATACATACACCAATATATCGGCCGATTTGTGTACAGCATTTACCTCAGTGAATATTTTAAAATCCCTTGATGCGCACGTGATTTTAGTGCCATCATTTAGCGTTATAAATGAAATCTTCGTACATCACTATACATTTTTTTTATGTGGATTGCGCTTAAATTGTTCTCCGTGCATGTTTATCGTTGATGAGAAGTGTGCAAGTGTTGGGTATCGTGTGCGTTTTGTGTCTATAGTTTTGTTGTTTTTTGGGTGGGATTTTTTTATTGTGTTGTGTATTGTGTAATTAGAGAACTTAATAAAAACGATGTTTCGTTATTTTTTAATACGAATGTTGAATACGAACCGGAATGAGTTATTGAGAGAAATTTACATGAACGCATTGTTTTAAAGTTGAACAAAATGGCGGTCCAAACGAATGAAGAAAAAAAGCAACGTCTATCAAAACATCCTTATGTATCCTACACCGAAATAAAGAAAAGGGATAAGAACATGAAGAATTACGGACATTAAAGATAAGATGTAACTAAAACAAAGTATCATAGTCTTTTAAACAAAGAAACAGTAAAGATATATTCACACACCCCTTCACGGAGTACCAACGGACGATATACAATTTCCAAATGGTATTTTTAATGGATTTAACTGGGAACGTTTATTACGTTGCCCCCGGTATTACGTTATTTTATCGTGACAAAATGGAAAACGTAATAACGGGGTTCCACTGTATCTCGTACACTTAGTACACATGATATTACATATATATTGTACACTTAGTACACATGTGATATTACATATATATCGTACCCATTCCCATCACAGGTTGTCCTGCCGTGGATATGGCACCAAACGATCCCATGGACGGCGAAGGGTCAGCTTTCAGTGATGGTGGAAGTGTTTTTGGAAGCTCAAATCCTTGCAGCTTCTTTTTTATTAAATGCATCGCTATTGAAAACTCTTTTTTGTCCATTTTGCCATCACTGTTCATGTCAGCTAGTTGCCTGGAAACACAGACAGAACATATTTGAATGTTATTATGCACTGTTCAGCAAAACATTTCCTACCCACGTAACTTTCATGCTAACGCGGTGAAAAATAATTAGGCCCCATTATAGATTTGTCTCGCGTTATCTAGCTACTTTAAAGTCACAATACTTTTGTTGAACGGGTACAGTTTTAAATTTGCCCACACATAATATACATGTTAGTGAAATGGGTGAAAATAAAGTGAAGAGCAAAGACCCGCACTTAACAAAATACACAAACATATACATTATATAATTACATATACAATTCACCATGACATGATGAAAAATAACTATGAAATTGAAATTTAACATCCACTGATAATTACTATCAGCTATGCACTAGATCTGTCCCACAACTATGGGGTATAAATAAACTCAGTCTAATTAAATTCAGATCTTCTCCAACTGTTAAACTGGAGAAGGTATAAAGGTTAGAGAAGATCTGATTTTGATTCGATTGAAATAATCTTAGAAAACATTATCCAATACCATCTCACAAATGTTTATGCAGTCAATAATTTCCTTTAAATGTAGGTTTATTGAACATGTTTTATCCCAAATCTGTGAGTGTCCTAGGTCCATGTTAAGTGGATATGACATTTCAAATCAGCGTTTCTTAAGTTGGAGAGGGTGGTTTGTGTCTCTGTGTCTTTGTTGCATGACAACCTTACCATATCTGCCCTAAAACAGCTGTTGGCAACCCCGACTGCAGGAAAAACCCTCTCGCTTGTTCTCCTGTGAAAATCAACAACAATCTCTTAGATAAAGAACTTAGTCTACATGTAAAAGATTAGCCAGCTTATCTTGAAATTCTGTTAAAACCTTTACTGAATTCACAAGCACCTGCTGCTGTTGACAGGTTTGGGGAGTTTCTAGTTAAAAACCTTTACTGAATTCACAAGCACCTGCTGCTGTTGTCAGGTTTGGGAAGTCTCTTGTTAAAAACCTTTACTGAATTCACAAGCACCTGCTGCTGTTGTCAGGTTTGGGGAGTTTCTTGGTTATTGCTTGGAATTGCCAGGTTATCTAAACATATAACCGGTTTTTGTAGCAGTCATCCCTTGCTACTAAAATCACACTTAATACATGTACAACAGACTGTTCCTTTAATTCCAATTTTGTAAATGTATTCAAGCTAGTCTCCGAATTAACTGATGTGTACTGTACTTGACATCAACATGTAAAAGAAATTATGACAGCTCTAGTGCTGTCAAGATTAAACGAAAAGTCGGTAAACTGCAACAAAAACACATTCAGTTCAGTTCATATTTTCCAAATTTCCGTTTGGTTTATGTTTCACAATATCCCATTTTCTTTGCTGCAAGCGATACGTTTGGGTCGATATTTTTATCATTATTATTCTAACCAATGAAATATGAATTTCATGTAACATCGGTAATAGTAAAACGAAACATTGTGACATGTGCAAATCACAAGGTGAAAATACTTTTAATTATTCTTAGAAGGGGAGAGACAGAAATTTTTAAATTGCAGTGTGCAAAATATGCAAGTTCGAGTTTACGTATGCATTAGGATCGCGGTAACTCAGTGGTATAGAGTGTTAACTTTGTGACTGGGAGATCGTGCATTCCAGCCCCACTCAAACCCGAGACATGATTGCTCCATCACCAAATGCAGAACATTCAAAGGTGAAATTAAGTCACAGGTTTTTTCGGAATATGACCTTAAAAACAGAGGTCCCATGTCGCTAAAGGCACTGACAAGTTTAAGAACCCTTACTGTTACAGGCCTGAGCACCATGCATTGGTCTAACCTTGCTGTACCTAACCTACAGCTTATAGCCAAATATAAACATGGTCAAAACTCTTCAGAGCTTATGTTGCCTATTGCATTGTACATATTAGCTTTGTCTTAAAATAAATATCATTTACCTATTGCTATTTTGTTATTAAAATTTGTATAGATCAAAATGCATTAGAAATTTATAACGAATACTAATCACTTCAGGGTCCACATTATTCTTGAATTCACTAACGTATTTTATCACACAAAATAAAACCGAACCAACAAATAACAAGATTTTGTTTCCTGGCATGGATTTCTCAAAATAATCTTATGTCGAAACTTGCACTTACTCAAATTTTGACTACTCAAGTGAAGTAAACTCAAACTTAAGTTTGTAATGAGATTTTTTCGAGAAATCCAAGCCTGCCCAGATCTGAACCAGAATTGTGCGAATCACGACAGCCGTACACAGCCTGAACCAGAATTGTGTGAATCACGACAGCCATACACAGCCTGAACAGATCTGAACCAGAATTGTGTGAATCATGACAGCCGTACACAGCCCGAGCTTTCACTAACTTCTTACCTGTAATGAAGCCATTGACAGGCTTAAGCTGGAAGAACTGCGAGTCATGCTTAGCACGATCTTCACCTGTTATCTTCCAGGCTGCTGCCCCTGGAAATTAAAATTAAACCATATCAAATTAACTTACTAACCGACGCAAAGGGCTTGTTAGAATTAGTCTGGGCTAGAAAAAATTGTCTCAAAAAAATAGCCCCTGCATGGGCTTAAGAAGAATTACGATAGAAAACGGGAATTATAGCCAAAAAAACTATGATTGAATTCACTTTTCCTTCCCAAACAAACTATGATCGCGTTAACTTTTCCTTCCATTACCATGTCACTATAACACTTGTTACTTTGACTAGATAACACTGTTGTTGAAAAGCATTTTAGCGAGTGTGAATATTGTATTCACGGAAATCTTCACCCCCATATCATTTTGCCCCTTTCGCCCCCTCGACGGTGGGCAAATTTAAGACTAGATAAAACTGTCTTCACATCTTCGTTTTAACACAATATTTAAAATGAGACGAAACCGTCTGCAAGTGTTGAGAGGTGAAAATAACGGGGTGAAATAATCCTGTATATATACAGCATGTCACAGACCTACAACATGAATGCCTTTAAAAGTCAAGTGTGGTGTCGAAGCAAAACATAGGGATGGAAATGAAACTATTGTAAAAGTGGTTACTTACACTGGGGGTTAAGTACACGTTTTCCACGACCAACATTACACAGGAGGAGGGGGGGGGGGGATACGCATTAATTTAACTCAATATAATATATATATTATACCAAATATTCATAACAACTATACGCATGGGGGAAATTTACACACTTCTTTTAGACCGCATTATTAGCGTAAATTTCCCTCATATGTAAATAGTCACTTATACAGTAAAAACAAGTATAAGATATATGAGGAGAAATTAACCTTTTAAATGTGGCTTTCATATGATGGTAACTTGGACCTAATGGTTTGCACACTGTGTAGCAAAAAAAAACAAACACCCTGACTTAGCGAATATTGAAACAAAATAATAGGATGATGCCACATTATTCTGATTTTTTATTTGATTTTTCTGGGATAGTAAGAATGACAAATCCATTAGCCCTATGGGCTTGTGGCTTAGGAAATTTTTTCAAGATTGACTGTACTGGAAAGTTAAAACACAAAGCCTGGTGAAATAACCACTGTGAACTTAATGTGTAGGGGATCTGTAGTGAGACCCTTTAATATGATCAAGGGGTTTGTCACTTCACCAGGTTGAGTGGTTCAATGCCATCTGTGTTTGCCTTAATTGCTATGATTACAGATCTATTGTCTGATTTGAATATTAGTAGGTAAAACATAGACTTACAGGGAAAGGCAACCCAACAGATTTATACATGATAAATGATAGGATTAATTATATGATTAAGATTTGTCATACTATTCTGTTGAAATACGGCCTAGATAAGCGTCAGTATTAATTTGAAAAAGTTAAAAATTGAAATTCCTGCGATCTATAGAGGCTGCCATGATGTGTAACTCTTTTCTGTTCAAGACCACAAAAATCAATAATTTTGACGTCACACCGTCTGTTCCGGTTTTGATGAGATTCTAAGATCATCAAAGATATGCATGTGGTAGATCTTACGAATAAATAGGTTGATGCCTTCCTGTTAAGCAGTTAATTAGACACTAATGCAAAAGGGAGATGTGAAAAGAGGTTTTTTTTTCAAAATTCTCGACCCAACCAAGTCATTTGAAAAGAAAAGACTATGTAAACTGTGGATCCATCATTTGCGTAATGACAATTTGAGGTTCAAAACATTTGTATGAAGAAATGTTTACCGTCTGCCTGGTTTGCGACTCGACCGAACGTCTTTTCTCAATTTCTTCTTGCGAAAGAACAAGCTCAAATCTATATGGCTAAAAACTTAACTGTTCGTGACTTGTCATGTTTACAGTGCTACTGAAGAAATAAACCAGAACAGACGGTGTGATGTTATAAACTACACATCAATAGCCGCTCTCTTAGCAGCGGGTAATTTAAAATACATGATAGATTAATATTGATTTAATTGTTAAGCAAGGATTTTTGTAAGACTGTAATTCACGATATCAGTAAGTGATACTTTATTCATAAAAACAACAATGTGATTAAGGCTGCTTTTCCCTTTAAAAGTAACTAATTTGAATTGTTAACAAAAAAAGAAACATAATACAATTCTTACGGCGTAAGTTTGAAAAGCGTTAAATTCATTTTTCTGGTGTAATATAGTTTAAAGTAATGTGTGAAAGAATTATGCCAGAAGCAAAGGGGTAGACAGCTTTTTGTATGAGAAATGCCATTCCCCCAAAAAGTCTTTTATCATTACGAATTTAACCTTGTGACATATATGACCTTCAAAAGACTCTGACATCTAATTTGTGAGTTAATTGTGGTTTCACAAGGAGATGAAAATCAACCTTTTAACTTCAAAGATGAGAATTTTTTCCTGTTGTTTTGTAAATGCTAATTGTGAAATAGATTCAACATGTTGTTCATAATGATAAAAAATTCTAGCACATCTGATTTCGATCAGGAAAAAGAGAGAGGAAAAAAACGGATTAATCCAAAAATTTACTGTATGACGGCATGTCATACAAGTATATCATTCAAACACTTAAATAGCTTACATTTTGGTGCTTGAAAATTACTTAAATATGAAATATACCTACTTCTTTTTGCTGTTAACAATTTAGAAAGACAATTGTGATAATCATACATGCAGCTTTGAAATAACTTTGCTTGCCTTTTTTTAAGATCAATGTAACACATAGACTGCACTTTTACAAGAGGTGCACTGCCATAAAAAAAAAAACACTCCACAATAACCATTTGTTTCTTTAAACAACCTAACAATGAACAAGCGCCTCCTTACACATTTTGATAAATGATGACACATTTTCAACAATTCCTTTGGAATCATTATAAGTAGGGCCTGTCAGCTTTCTGATCATTTCTTATATATAAACTCACCAGCCGCTGCTGCCATCTTGGTTCTCCGATATCAGAATAACTGTTCTTATCTCCACGCAAACTATAATAAAACAAAATATTAAATAAATTCATATATCTAAAATCAAACTAAAAATATACCTACACCAAACTTCCATCATTATCATTAAAATCCTAGTATAAATTGTACCGTGGTTATGTAACATGTTTTGATTGACTTGTTATATTAACAGGTCTGCAGGTCATTAATGCTCCAATCACAACCGCAAATCAAGACCTGCAATCACACTAAATCTGTTAATCAAACTCAAACTCCTACAGCACAATGCTACAATTGCAGTTTGTATTATATGATGTTTTTTGTTTTTTTTCTGCTACATCTCTTTGAGATGTGATAGTTGATTTATACTGATGAGTGATGATGCACTACATTAATAACTGAACACACATTGCATCATGTTGGTCAGATTCAGCTGTTTTACTGAGAGTCGACTCTTCAGTACAGTTCATTAACACACTGTCCAGGAAACGTGTAACAAATCAGATACAAGATATGGAACGACACACATTACCAAGTATAGATTTTCTGTCTTTGAAATCTCTCTCATGAATTATGATATATCTGTTTAGAATTTATTTCAATTTTAGTATCCAATTTCCGTGGTTCATTCATTCACCAGACAATTATCTCTAAAGTTCTCAACAAGTCTCAGTAGAAGGACATGGAAACTATCAGTAAGACAATAATGGAAATGGATAGGTCATGTTCTACTTAAAAAAACTGACAGCATAGCCAAGATTGTCCTTCTCTCACAACAAAACCAAGATCTCCCTTCTCTCACAGCATAACTAAGATCTCCCTTCTCTCACAGCATAACTAAGATTGCCCTTCTCTGACAGTATAACCTAGATTGCCCTTCTTTCACAGCATAACTAAGATTGCCCTTCTCCGACAGTATAACCATGATCTTCCTTTTCTCACAGCATAACTAAGATTGCCATTCTCTGACAGTATAACCAAGATCTCCCTTCTCTCACAGCATAACTAAGATTGCCCTTCTCTGACAGTATAACCAAGATCGCCCTTCGCTCACAGCATGACTAAGATTGCCCTTCTCTGATAGTATAACCAAGTTTGCCCTTCTCTCACAGTATAACTAAGATTGCCCTTCTCTGACAGTATAACCAAGATCGCCCTTCTCTCACAGCATAACTAAGATTGCCCTTCTCTGACAGCAGGGCTCAAAATTAGCGAGAAATACTCGCAAAATGCGAGTACATTTGAAAAATAGCGAGTAAAAATAGTGGACACTCGAAAATCTTAGCGAGTGGTGATTTACAAACCATGATCGTATTGTATCCGTTTTATATGGTGATGCGCTATTCGCCTTTCTTAAACTTTCATTCAGAATCATACAAACACTTACATGAACGACCGATTTCAACAACCGTTTCTATCCGGATTTTTCTTTTATGATTTTTTAAGAAACTCGGAGTCAAACAAATGCTTTAGAGGTCGGACATCACATTATGATGAAAAATATCGACATGTGCCACGAGTCCTGTTCACCTATAGGGGTGATTAAATTGAATTCCAAGTATGAGGTTTTTGTTATTCATTTATCTTTTAAAAAATTCAGAGTCTATGTTTCACCAAGTCTTCCGGAAGTCATTTTTATCAGAATGACCTACATGGTATCTACATTAATTTATTGTCATATTGTCTTACTGATGTCGGGTTGTAGTGATGATATGAGTGCACTGCTCGGCGCGTAGACCATCATCAAAAAAGTCCATGGGACTCATGATCGTGCTGCTTATAAACCATGAGTCCGGGATTCGCTTTGAAAAATCACTAATGACACCCCTGATGTGGCATGAAATTGGAAGACAATGGATCTAGACCTGCGGTAAACAGGTTGTGGATTAGAGGTGCGATGGTCAAGAGACCTAAACATTGCACCATATGACTTACGTAACTTAGTCTCTTGTCCAAACGATTCCTGTTGACCCACTAGGATCAATGATGGGGAAAATCATTGATTTAAAAAAAACTATGAAAAAAAGAGCACTGCTTCATTATTCTTATTTTAGCTTGTAGGTTTTCATTTTAGCCTGTGTATTTTTTACCCACAGACTAAAATTAGACTGTGGTAGAAAAAGTTAATTTCGACCCCTGGACAGTATAACCAAGATCGCCCTTTGCTCACAGCATAACTAAGATTGCCCTTCTCTGACAGTATAACCAAGTTCGCCCTTCTCTCACAGCATAACTAAGATTGCCCTTCCCTGACAGTATAACCAAGATCTCCCTTCTCTCACAGCATAACTAAGATTGCCCTTCTCTGACATTATAACCAAGATCTCCCTTCTCTCACAGCATTTAACTAAGATTGCCCTTCTCTGACAGTATAACCAAGATCTCCCTTCTCTCACAGCATTTAACTAAGATTGCCCTTCTCTGACAGTATAACCAAGATCACCCTTCTCTTACAGCATAACCAAGTTTGCCCTTCTCTCAGAGCATAACTAAGACTGCCCTTCTCTGACAGCATAACCAACTGAAGATAGCCTTCTCTGGACATACAAAGACACTTTTAACAATATCAACACAATCGCCCTTCTCAGTCTTCAAAATCAGCCACTGGCTCAAATACCAAATGAAGTAATACTGGAGTTAGGATTATTATATCATTACATATACAAGACCATCAGGCCTGTGTTTTTCATCTACATCACTGACTTCATGCTAAAACTATATTACCATAAATTCAAATGGAGTGATGATTCATAATCAATATTAAAGATGGTGATCCTATATCACTTAAATTGAACTAATTTTGACTAAAACCCACAGGCAATATATTACATCGCTTGGGTTCAAATTTACTCTTTAATAATAAATTCGAACCCGAGCAATATAACTGCCTGTGCTAAAACCCTCTCAATGATTTCATGTACTCTCAAAACTGGAGAAAATAATACTTTATGTTTGATTTGAGTCAGTGAATTTCTCTTTCAAATTGATAGAGTAAATAGTCCAGACATAAAAAGACACAAAGCTCCAAAAAGTTTTCCATGAAGACTGTCTTCTCTGGATATTGGAGAGAATTCTTACAGTATAACCCAGAGGGACCCCAGCAGCGTAATGAAAACCGGAAACACACTGCTGCTCTACATACCAAATGTAGTGAGGCAGTTCAAAGTACATCAGAATCCATCGTCCTCACTGTCTTGCTGTCCTACTTTAATTGTGAAAATACACCTGTTACCCTGCTTTAAGATATGCGTTGACAATAAAATTGTAAAAAAAAAAAAAAAAAAAAAAAAACAGCTAGAAGTCAGCTTTTACAGCATGCAGAAAATGTAAATAACAGGAAAGTTCCCAAATTTTCCATATCAAAAACAAAATGGAGAAATTCTGTATTCTTTTGCAGCGATTAAGTGTAAAATTCAATCATTACTCCAAAGTGAATTTGATACTAGGACTTCTCAAAACATATCACACCTATGGTTCACTATAATCATGATAATACTTCACAGTCCTGAATGATAAATATCTGTTTGATTAAGATACGATAACCTTTAGGCACACCATAGATACAGTTACTTTTTCACTGCGACTGTTTTCATTCTACTAACAAGAAAATAACACAGGCATCCAAGTTTATGAACCTAAGTTTGCACATAATTAAATATTTTCTAACAAAATGAAAGTGAACAAGATGCCATGCAAATTCACAAATAATGGACAGACAGACTCACGAACACTTACAGACAGACAAAATAAAGTTTCAATGTTGCTATGCTTTGTAAGCACATAAAAATGAAGCACATAAACCTATACAAATGATCAGAATTATTACACAAGTTTTAAAAACTCATCTTGTATACAGATACAAACACTTGAACTTTGAACATATTCACATTTCTTAGAATTGATAGATAGTACTGACATTGAAGATTTGATGAAAATTCTGTCATGGACAATATATGGTTAGATAAAAAGTATGTAATTGTAATTCTGAATTTGATTTGCCAACCCCAAGACTTTCTCAACTTTTAAGAGCTAGTACAAATAGTCAACTGACCTGTGTTGTGCCAAAATAAAGAAAGAAAGGAAGGAATCCTGTTAACTTCAGGAAAATGAACCACAAGATTGGGCACATTGTGTTGCAGTAAATTACAAGGTTTTATTTTCATGGTAAAATTCTGGCCTGACCTTTAGGACTTGAACAAATTTAAATCATAACGCTCAGTGCAAGAGCTTGAAGTTGCATTTGCGACCCAAAAATTTATATTTTGCAACTAGAAATTAAATGTAAGTTACATTTCACAGCATAACCAAGATGGATAGATATATAGACATTAGTGGACAATTGGGAAAAAAATATTAATAAATTATCGGATGCGCCTTTTCAATTGATTAATCGAAAAATAATCAAATTTCATTCATTTAAAATTTATGGCATAAATATTACACTTTACTTTTTACCCTAAATATCATCTCAATTAGAATAAATTCATTAGAAATGAGAAGTTAATAATCCCATACTTTCTATTTTGATTTTTGTTTTCCCTGGATAAGGATAGATCTCTTGACTTTTATTGTTGTTCTTATGGGATGTGGGTTAGAATAGGGCCTCAGTACCCTTTGCTTGTCGTAAGAGGCAAAATCCGAGGCTCCGTGTCATAGCAGGTGTGGCACGATAAAGACCCCCTCCCTGTTCAAAAGCTGTAAGCGCCGAGCATAGGCCTAAATTTTGCAGCCTTCACCGACAATGGTGACGTCTCCATATGAGAAAAAGATTCTCGATGGGGACATTAAACAATATTCAATCTTATTGGATGACTGCTTCGTCAGCCCTTTTGTTTATAGTTAAATTGCGGCAGGAATATTCGTATCATTAAAAAAATATACCATAATGATGTCAGTGATTTTCAATTTACAAAATGACAACCGATTATTCACATCCAGTGCTCGAGCCAATGGCGAATTTTATTCAAAAATGGCGAAAAAAAAATTAAAGTGGCGAAAATCCCTCTTTGCAATGAATTGTATTTTAAAATTTCCTTTGTCAGTGACACATTTATCACCTGCTTGTTTATGCAGTCAAACTCTGTTTATTCAGTCAACGCGTGCGACCGGAAATCTCGCGTCGCTCCAGTGCACACAGAGCTGGTCACGAAGGCCAGATAATAGCTGCAGGTAATGTATGGCTGCAAAAAAGTCTGTGATTATGTAATAAAGTACATCGGACAGCTGTTTACCCTGCTGTGGTCAATTGTTTAACATTTAAAGTCTTATTCATTATCGTGTTATCTCCACATTAATGTCAATTCTTAACCACAGGACCGACCGGTAATTAAATTGGCCGTATTATTGTTTATAATGTATATACATCAATTGTTTGTTTTTGCGGCCAAGCTCGTTGATTACAATGTTTTGATTGTGATGTGTTTGATTTCATAAACATTGCGGTCGGTCACCATTGATATGGACATAGCAATTTTAATATATAATTTTTTTTGAAGTTCTGAAGTTCGGTGCGCAACGGTATAAAAATGCTACAGACTGTGGACAAAAGTATTTGCACGATCGCGTCATTTTTCAAACGTGTTTATCGAGTATCGTACATTGCGGGTTATCTCTCTTTGCACATACATGAGTTATCCTTTCACTGATGATGTATTTAAAACGTTGAAGGTGAATTATGTGAAGTAATGATGTTTGTGTTCGTCTGCAACTCTGTTATACATGCAAGGGAGTGATTAGAAAACATGGGTTGGAAACATCGGGACTCAGTAATCTCATAAGACTATGCACCCCATACTATTTTGACACTAAACTTGTAGCTTCTGACCCTATAGTCAGTCTAAAATTCAAAAAATATCTGTTTGGCTTTACTGTCAACCCCACCTGCTTAAACATCCGATTCTGTCCTAATTGCAAAATCTTCCATACAAAAACGGAAGTTCATTAGGGAATGGTTGAGACTCTAATTTGGGCTTGATGTTTTGGGACATCTCCATTTCGGGCAATGTACACAATGTTTTCACTGAGGGGTGTAGCATCATGAAGTTTATATTTATATCATTATGATTTATTATCTGATTTTTGATTTCCATAATAGAATTTATCAAACAAATCAACTTCTTATTATTTCAGAAAGAAGTGTTTAGGTATGGTTGCTGGATATGATTAAGTAATGTAACTGATTCAAAATCAGTGTAATGTAATGAATAAAATAATATGATGGAAATAATTGTAAAGCATGAGATTATTTGCGCTGCGCCGCACCACGAAAAAGTGGCGAAAGGGAATTTTGGTCCAGTGGGAGCACTGTTCACATCGTTTCAGTTATAGCGACCGACAATCAAAAGTCGGCGACAATCAGTACTCCACAAGTCTAATAGAAATACATACATGTTTTATTTACAATGTGTTTTCAAAATGGCGAGTAAACTATAGATTTGTTCATGGTGACCAAAAAGTTTGAAATGGTGACAAAAAGTAACTTTAGGTCGTGATTTGCGACTTGTCATAAACTGCGACTGAAAGCACTGCGAAGTAATGCATTAGCATTATAATTTCTATGTTAACAAAACGTATTGAATAAATATTCAATACGAAAATCCATTTTTCAGACACCAGTCACTAAAGCTGAGATTTATTGATTTTAAATATAGGCTTTCTCCGAAAACATTACGTTGGATGAATTAACTTAAGTTGTTCGACATCCACTTAGAGGACGCAAATCTACATCGAGAACACAATTTAATACACTGAAAATGAATTTAGTGCAGTAAGTTACTTGTTGGATTATTAATTATGGGCCGTCTGCACTGCTGTCTGATACCGGGATACCAGAGCACCAACAGCTTACCATTTCAGAGCATTATCTGCTTTTCTTCATCACTGCATTTCTTCAGAACATTATCTGTAACTTTTCAAAATGGTACAGATATCGGTATCAACATAAACTAAGTTGGAAAACCCACTAAAAATCACATCAAATACACCCCAACAGTTACCGGAACTTGAACTGGATTGTGGGAAAAGTAGGCGTGATATCAACTTCCTGTTGTAGTCTAGTTTCACTTTACAGCATGTGATGTAAAAACAAACGACTGTTGTTAGTGGCTTTCAAGTGTTTAATGCATAGAGAACAGGATGAAAACTCTAATTTTGGATGTTCAAAATGAACAGGAACCGAAATTCGTTTTAGAATCTAATGTAAACTTTTCTCCCTTGCAAAATTAATATCACGTCTCTGTAAACGTATAAGAAAAGTCTTAGCCACTAAAAATATGCACCCTGTGTTTTGAGATTTCTATAAAATCGCGTGGTTTGTATTGCAGGAGGCTGATCCTATCCCAGATAAATATGACGTAGTTGTCCAAGTGAAGGCATGTGCATTGTCGACGCCTAATATCAAGGTAGCAATATACGCGAGCCAGCGGATCAAAGGATCTAATTATATCTCCCCTCTTTCAGGGGAGACATATTGTTTTTGTACTGTCTGTCACAAAATCTTGTGATTGCCTCTCCTCCTATATGGCTTATCGGATAGACTTGAAACTTTGTACAATTATATATGCTTCATTGCCATTTGTAGATGTGCATATTGGTGGAACAGGAGAATTCAATTATAATGTTTATTATATTTAGGGTGTCTGGGTAGCACAGAGGTAGCGCTCTCACTTCCCACCGCTGCAACCAAAGTTTGATCCCCATGATCGGCAGTGGTTGTATGTGAGAGAGTATGACGGTTTCCCGTTCGGACACAATTGGGTTTCCTCTGAGTATTCAGATTTCCTCCTACATAACTAACCCCCTAACGCAAACATCCATGCATCAAAGGATCCCATTCCGTGCATCAAAGGAGCCCATTGGAAATAAGCTGTCAAGCTTTCATGGGTTACCCTTGGTATTTATATCTGTATGTATGCATGTATATATTATACCGATACTTATATGGCTTATTCACAGGGGCAAAGCCTGTTTTAGGCCCAATCTCTGATACTATAAATATTGTATTTATAGTATCACAGAGTTTGGGCCCAAAACGGGCTTAGCCCCTGAGGGCTTATAGGATATATTTGAAACTTTGTGCAGTGCTTCATTGCCATTTGTAGATGAAACAGGAGAATCCAATTATTTTCCTTCAATTTATAGTGGATCTAAGAGGGGTGGTGGATGTAAAATAGCTTGTGAAAATTTCTCCTCCTATGTGGCTTATCAGATAGATTTGAAACTTTGTACAATTACCATTTGTGCATATTGCCGGGACAGGAGGATCCAATTATTTTCCTAAAAGTTATAGTGGATCTAAGAGGAGTGGAGGATGGTTTATCAGAGTTCATAATGTCTTCCTGCTCATGCTTTCTCCTCCATACCATGCAGTACAATAAGGGGAGGAGGGTTTATTTGGAGTACAGCTTCCAATTTGGGGAGCTGGGGAGACATTTGTTTTTCATAAAAATTTTAATTAGATACATGAACCAGTCCTTCAATCTGATTAAAATCAAATACTTTGATTCGCATGACAATACATTACCAGAGTGGATCAAAGATCTGATTTTAATCACATTGACCAGACCGTTCGATTCAGTTAAAAGAATATAATTCATATTTCTTTTCAGTCTGATTGGTTGATGAATTGGTCAGATTCAATCAATGTGTTCTCACAAAATAGACACTAAATAGTTAACAGATTGCAGAGTATTTTGTTGAAAATGCCTCTCTCATCATACTGATCTCCTCTCAATATACTGATCTCCTGCATAGAATGCTGAATATCATAATATATATCACGTACATTATGAAGCATTATCCTTTTTAAATCTGCCCTGGATTTCTTGTTGTAAAGAGTATTTAATTGAATAAAATATTATATTACAGTACTTTTATATGAGTTCACAAAATAAGTGCATTTCCAAGTTTGTATAATTAGATATATATCTGATTTAATATGTATACACATTACAACAACTTTTCTGATATTGGCAGGTTCTTTCAGATGTGTACAGGAAGCACCCTCGCAGTAGATACCCTGTAGGGTATGAGGTGGCTGGTGTTGTCACGGAAACTGGGCCTGGTGTCAGTAATGTAACTATTGGTGATTCGGTTGTTGGTAAGTCATTTTTTTGTGTATTTTGTTTTCTCTATTGTCTCTCATGACATAGGTTGAACAGTATGTGTAGAATTCACCAATGGCCAATCTTCAGATATTGAAGGGTATTTGTCATTTCTGTGTTTACATCTTTCAATCACATAATTTTGTGATTTTGAACATTTGGAAGAATGACTAAGGTTAGAATAAAAGTGCTGGAGATTGCCTCTACTTTATCAACCTGCACTTTGGGCCAATTCATGCAACCTAAGTTTGCTTGTAAAAGACCTTTTAAAACTGAAAACTTGCATGGAGCATACAGTGGAGTGGCTATCATTTATTGTATCTTCAAGATAAACATAATAAATAATTTATCATATAAGGGAATGGTTCACGTTTTTCGAAAGAAATGTTTTTCATTTTTGATGTTACAAATTAAAAATATAGCTTGTTTAATGATGGCAACCACAATTTGGACTGTCTAAATGTGAGGATAAGAGCAATATTTTAGCTTTGATTCTGTTATGTAAACAAAGACTCAAGTCTTTTTATGTAAACAAACAAACTAGTGAAACGTTAATTTTGTTATCATTTTATGTAAAGTATACTTGAGATGTGATATAAATAATAAACTTGGATCAATATCCATTTATTTTGAAAACCCCATAAACTATAACATACCTCAATCTTTGTTTTCAAAACAAATAACAAACTCTCTCTCTCTATCATGAGCTTCTGTCATGATGAATAACCTGATTTTTTGTGAAACCTTCTAAACATATTGGACAGTAGATTTTGAACAATTAAAGTGAAAAACAAAATTTGGACGAAAATCGTGAATCAGTCCCTTTAATGTTAGCTAAAGAAATTTAAATCTAGGAAATTCTTTTATTGATATTTTTCACAAGATTGAACCACAAAAGGGCCATAAAACTTTCAACTAACATAGTGTTGAAGTTTGAACTAAGATTCACTTTTATGAAAGGAATATACATGCAGTGATAAAGAAAAATTCTAATGAGAAGTGAAGATTTATGGTCCTATAGCATTGATCTCATCATTTAACCTGGGATTAAATTGTATTAAATATTTCATGAGAAAATGCAACTACTTGTATTTACTGAAAGGTGAGCAATGTTGTCCATGGGCCTTGTGTTTCACAGGCCTGTGATCTGTATAATATACTCCCCTTTCTTGTATTATAATAGGTATTGTGTCCCTGGGAAGTCATTACTCTGGCTGTGGGGAGTATTGTCTACTCTCGGAATATGACGTTGGTAAGTTGACACATTTTTACCTCTTTTAATGATACTGCAATGTCTTGAGTTCTAAATGTATATCGCTAATGTATGCTAAAATTTTAACATTAGTGCCAAATCTTGATTGTGGTAAATATATCTTATATGAAATGACTAGCACTAAACTCTGAAATCCGCTAATTAAAAGTACACATTCATACAGTTTTCTCAACAGTTACAGGAATATTTTTCATAACCAGGATCATAAACTGAAAATTTTTCATCTAAATACATGTACCTGTTGAAATGAAATGTAATCAATAAATCAACATTAATTGTCTAAAGCTAATATGTATGCATGTACATTGAAATTTGTTACATGTAAGTAGATTTTATCAATCAAATTTCCTCTCAAATCCGTCTACCATGGTTTATGAGATGTTTTGAAAAATATAATTTGAAACTGCAATTAATGTCTGATTTTAAAACACATGGTTCTTAAAAACAGAACAAAGTGAAATGACCAGAGATGGTTTTAATTTGAATTGCAACAAAATTTTGCAAATGTATGAAAGCTGTTTTCTGCTCTATTTTCAGTAAAGAAGCCAGACCGGCTGAGTTATGAAGAGGCAGTAGCAGGAATTGGAGACTGTTTAAAGGCCTATACTGCTATGTACTATCAGGCTCATGTTTGTGGAGGTGATACGGTCCTTGTTATAGATGGTGCCACCTCATTCGGAAATGTTGCCATACAGTTAGCTAGTCTCTGGGGAGCAAAGGTTTCACAATATTCTTATAACCTTGCACGTGCATCTCAAATGTAGTAATGTTATGGCCATCTGGGAGACTATTTATTATGCCACCAATAAGTCTGTAAATTGTGTAACTGAGATTTAATGACGTCCATTTTAAATCATGTTCATGAACTAAATTTCAGGTGATTTCTACGGCTAGTAGTAATGAAGAAAGAGGAATTCTGGAAAATCTAGACACCCCAATAGGTAATTGTATACAGACTCGTGTACAGTATTAATATATAAAATCTAGACACCCCAATAGATAATTGTATACAGACTCGTGTACAGTATTAATCTATAAAATCTAGACACCCCAATAGGTAATTGTATACAGACTCGTGTACAGTATTAATCTATAAAATCTAGACACCCCAATAGGTAATTGTATACAGACTCGTGTACAGTATTAATATATAAAATCTAGACACCCCAATAGATAATTGTATACAGACTCGTGTACAGTATTAATCTATAAAATCTAGACACCCCGAACAATATTTATATATACACGTTCACAAAATACGTTTTAAATGACCTTGACATATATTTGCTTTTGACCTCAACGTTTCAGTTTTCCTATCTTGAATAGTTCAAAAGTGTTGGTTAAATTCAAAGTTGCACATATAGATGAAGAAACACATAGCAAAGAAAGAAAACTTGCTTACAGCATTGAATTCTAAATTCTTAAAAATTAGTATTTAGAGTACATGATAGATTAATAGGCACTTTTTTCTCTTCATGTATCATACCTATTGACATTGACATATTGAATTCTATTCGTTCGGATCCTTTTGAGGTTCTCTAATCATCAACCTTTTATCAGCACAGATAATTGACCTTGACCAGAGAAGTAACATCCTGGTCAGCAGTGTGATGGAGGAGACAGGAGGTGTGGGGGTGGATGTTGTCGTTGACAATGGGGGTAAGGAAAGTTTGCAAGATTTATCTATTGATTTACTGACAAAGTTAATAGATTCTGATGTTTTTTATCCTGTAATACCATGAATTTTATTTTCTTAGTCAGACAATTTAATGATGAAGAGGACCAGAAGGTTGTGGGTGAAAACTTAAGGTATCCCAAACCACACAAGCATGATGTCATTTCCTGTCTAGGGGCCTCTGGGAAGTGGATTACACAACAATCTTCTCTTCAGGTATTGATACTGATAAAATCAAATATATTATGCTGTTTGTAGATATCTGGATTTCTAGTCAACTCGTACCCTGACCGACTCGTACCCAGGTCAACTCATACCCCATAGGTCAACTCGTACCCAAAAGGCAAAAGTCATCTCGTACCCAAGAATCTTCCCATAATGCAATATATCTATGCGCATATAAGTGACATATCGCTTAGGTACGAGTTGTCATCAATTAAAGAGGAGGAGTCAACTCGTAACCAGATTCTTGGGTACGAGTTGACTTTTACCTTTTGGGTACGAGTTGACTTATTGGGTACGAGTTGACCTGGGTACGAGTCGGTCAGGGTACAAGTTGACTTGACTCCGATATCTGTACTGTGTCTTTTTATAGTTGCTGTATCCATCGAGTTGAAATGGTATAGGTCTATACAAGTACATGTATTTGTTGAGAAATAACATCACATTGGATAAAGCAAATAAAAGTAATGGGATTCAAGAGGAACGGAGTGAACTAAACTGTCTGCATTACCTGACATTGCTTGTGTATCCATTTATCAATATAAAGTACCTTTGTAGGTCTTTAAAATGTGAATCCAATTATCTCCCCTCCATGGCTCTAGCAATCATTTAAACAATAAAATACTTTCTTTGTTGTTTCATTAGGTTGCTGAGGGTAGCAAGCATTGCAGGAAAAACAGAAAAAATTCATAACCCACTTTTTTCTGCAATGATTACTACCGTCATCGTCTATTAAAACAACAAGGAGAGACATTTTATTTTGAAATAAATAATAAAATCTTTAAAATACATGTATGAACTTTTAAGTACTAAAATATCACATCCTTGACCCATTTTGAACTTTAAACCCTTTGACCTTGATGAGACTCCATATCTATTATAAATGATAGTGCGGAGTGGTGGTACTAAAAATATGGATTGAAATAATTTGAAGCAAACATGTTGTATTCATTGTCACAGAAATATAAGAGAAAATATTCAGTGAATGTAAATATATGAACAAACCTGAAACCACAATACTCAAGGATACATCAATATCAATTTGTCAATCTGTAGACTTCAAGTTCATAAACAAAATAGGTTTCCTTATAATATATTAACAATTCAATCCAGAGATAGAGTGACATTGTATCATTTAACATGTTGTACAAACCACATGTCCAAGAGGGATAATATAACCAGAGATTGTAATGTATAAATGTACACAAAATTTTTATGTAAATAACAAACCATCTTATGAATGATTAAAATAAGCCTCTGATCTATCATTGCATCAAAACATCATGATTTATAATTCTACGTTACAGTGTACCATTTTAACACTTGTATTTAATCTTCTGTCTTTTTAAGTTGGATCCACCAGACTGCCAGCGATTGTTTCTTCGAGGAGGAAGCGTTCATTTCCTGTTTGAGAACATATGGACTCTGGCATACTCCCAACATGGACGATTTCAGCGTTAGTATTTAAAACATATCGTCATGCCCCTCTGAAAATATCAATACATATCCTTCCAAGAAAATATCACTATTATTTTTCTGAGTCATTCAATATCACCATCATCATTCTTCTTCTAAGTTAGACATGCAAATCGATCCTCAAAATTCAGCATTGGGTCAAGACTAATCGAACCATCTATAGACAACAGACAAATTTTTTTCCCCAATTTCATATTCAGTTGACCTTCGGTATCTTGAACATCAGTATCTCGAATACAATGAATATATTGAAGTGAGTTGGAAGTCCTCACTACATTTTCTCGATGTATTTCAACCTCAATATCTCGAACTATCGGATATCTCAAAATGTTTTTTCTTGGCAATATAGGGTTCAATATAACATGATTTGACTGTAATTCTATCAAGCAATCACTGGTTGTAAGGGGAGAAATCAAAAGATCAATTTTGGATAAAAATCTAAATTCGGATAATTAGGGGTAAGGGGTGAACATTTCCCTAAGTTTCTGTCATCCGACATTGATTACACAGTTAATGTAGTGGAAGGAGAAAAAAGACAAGTGACTGTTAAAAACCATTTTGCATTTTAATGAACATTTAATAGTTTTAATCTACATTTTTATTTGTGAATAAACATTAAAAAAGGTATACAGTGTTATTTATACTAGTTTGTTCTTACTTGTTAATCGATTAGTTTCAACAGTCATCATATTTAGTTTTAAAGTAGGGGGGGGGGGGGGGGGGGGGGGGGAGGGAGTCTTGGTAAAAACTATGTGAATTTTGATTTTTATCAGACATTGAACTTTTGATCTCGCATCTAAGATGTTAATTTACAAACATCAACATCTCTGTAAGCACAACTAACAAAATGCATATAACCTACACATGTACATAAGATATTTTCTATATCTACTTGTAGAGTATGTGTACATGTATTCAAAGGTACACTACTACTTTATGTAATCATAAATATGATACATGTATATTTCAGGATGTTCATTTGATTTTGCAGTTGCCCATCTATGACTTTCTGAGTCAAAGGAATGTAATGTTTATTTATAACTTGTATAATTTCCATTTGTAGACATTCTCCAGGATACAATAGAAAAACTGGAACGAGGAACAGTCAAGTAAGTTAAAATATTTGTACTCTGAATAAATTACACACACACCCTCCCCCAGATTACTTATACAGTCAAATAAGTTAAAAACTTGTACTACTAATCCTCTGAATTAACCCTAACCCCCTAAGTTTACTGATACTACTAATCCTCTGAATTAACCCCCACCACAAGATTACTGATCCTACTTCCTCTGAATAAATTACCCCACGTAGAGATTGTTGACCCTGCTTGGACAACATTACAAATTTCAAGATCACCACCAATTGTATAAAATAAAAATACGCCCATTTCATTGCTCTTAAAACAATTCCAACATTCAATGTCTTTACATAATATAAATTTTACCCAAAAAACACGAAGATGTTTAACAACTTTCAATTTCCATGAAAATATGCATGTCCCCAGTATTCATACTATTAACTGTATGAAACAATTCATCTTCCCAAGTCAAGGGTTTCTGATCGCTTCCCTCCACATATGTGGGAAGATGGAAACAATTATAAATACTGGGAGAGTAGTCACACGGAGAAACCGTGCACCCTCACCTTACAATCTAATTTCACATAACACTGCATAAAGTTTATATAAACAGGGAAGCGAACCATGACAAAAGTTGAATCAAAGTTTGCATTTTCCATATAGGAGGAACATAGCAACTTTTAATTCAGTCTGTGAAAGCCACTAGCTCTCGACATTTTTCTAAAATCTAATAATAAAATATTATTCCTGTAAACACACTATTCACATGAATAGGTTTTTTACAGGAAGAAAAACATGTTTTATTATAGATGTTTAAAACATTGAGAGTCTGTGGTGAAAACATACATGAGATAACACCAACAGTGCAAAAATAAACACAGATGCACCAACACAGGGTAGATGGACAGACAAAGCTGTATTAAACTTCTATTGATAGGCATATAAAAATTACAGCTTGGATTTCATAAAAGTTAAGTGTGATGACTTGCAAACTATGAGCAAATCTTGGAAGCAATCCATGAATGCAAGTTTCCTGTGGTGTCCATTCTCCCCGCCGCTCGTATACATTCAAATCTGCATCAATTTATCAAAATTTAAATTACTTGGCAATAATACAAAATAATTTTGCCATCCTTCCTATTTTTCAGGTGTAAAATATCAAAAACTTTCACACTCGATGATGCAGTTGATGCCATGAAAAATCTAGAAGAATTTCGTACGGGAAAAGTCATAGTCAAGATCTAGAGTGCATTTCTCTTTCTCATCTTCACATTCTTTTGTCCCTGTTATACTATATGTTGTGGTTGGTATTTCTGTATAAATTGCATGCAAGGTTTTTCTCTGCAGAAAGAATAAATGAGAAAAATATTGGTTCCTCCAAATTTATTAACATCACCAAACGGGATCTGAGGTATAATTTTTTTCTTTACCAGTGTGAAACCGTTAACAGGCATAGAACAAGAACACAATGATTTAGACCTGAATCATTGACAACCATTGAAGCTGCACGTGTGCGTGGGCTGACATCGATTACACCAACAGTGTTTATATTTAAAAAGGGGCAAAACTCTTGCACAGCATGCACAAACATTTGACTAATACACCCAAATACTTGGAAAAAAATTCAAGCCATTTCCACAACTGTTAGCCTTGGGTATATCATATAAACCAAATAAAAGTTAGAATATTCATTGCATAACAAATGTTTAGATTTAAATATTTTTTTCTTGAGCTCCATAATAATGCTTTAGCTCTGGTCAATTTTAAAAACAAAAAAGAGAAACCAAAACATCTAAAAGCGATCATTTACAAAACATAAAAAGATCATTTAAATCAATGACTTCAAACATAATCAAATACATAAAATACCTCCACGCTATTACCGGTAAACAGCTGATAGCTAATTGAAAGCTGGAATGGAAATTGACAGAAAAATTTCAAACACATGTAAAATGTCAAAAGTTTTAGACAAGATTTATAAACACAACATATATTGTCTATCACTTTTCTCAAAATGCAAAAAGTTCTCGGAGCCAGTTATCAAATCCTTAATGTTTCTTTAACATTTGTCTTCAAGTCCTGGGCATACATAATCAAGTCTAACTTGACATCCTATTCTTAAACTAGAGGAGCAAACTCGGTTTAGTCCACAATTTACTTGCATAAGTACACATAATTTGATTACCAGACTTCAAAAGGCAACCTAGTATCTGACTAGATCGAGTACAATGGTTTCATTTAGGTACCTGTATTGGTACACTGTATATTGAATGCCGCCAAGGACAAAACACGTAATGAAAAAAGAAATCGCTGTTAGAAGATCATCCACATATTTACATGTAATGAAAACAGGGTACTTGCCCATCATCATGAATGAATGAATACAAATACTTTTATAAAACATGAACATGGAAAGTCTACAAATCATGCAGTATTTAAGCTACTATCATGTACAGCACAGTACACATGCACTCGGAGTCAAACCACTCGAACAACATGGATATGTAGACAAACGCGGGAACATACGGTGGCTAAATCATTGCGTCTTCTTTTCCCGGGGTTTCCATGACTTCAGAAGTTGATATGAAAAGTACACACCAAATGCATGAACCTGAATGGCTATGAAAAGAAATAGGTAGAACACGAGAACTGCCGGGTATCCAAAAAACTGTCCTTGGAATCTTTTTTCATTTAAATATGCGTATAAGTCATCACTTTGTTCAACGAACCCATAGACCACGGGAAGAATACCGAAAATTACAGATCCCACAACATACTGCTTCAGAAGTCTGATTTCATTCCTGGCCATGGAACGCCACCCTACCATCACCGCCATCAGGCACACGACCCACGCATACTCCCAAGGTCGCGGCGGTGGAAAGCTCCATTTTCTTAGCGTGGATACTGGTCCGACACCGAGGAATGAGGTCAGTCCGGGCAGGATTCTCACTATCATCAGCAGACCCAAGGAAAGATGAACAATAAGGTCGGTCCGTAACCGGGACTTGTTCAGGGAACTACAACGAAAACGAACCCATTTGAAGAATAATACATAGAAAGTGTGTATGTGCATCACAAGCAAAGTGCCATGTTTTATGATCACCATACTATCCAATTCAATCATGTGCCTGGGTTAATAAATACTGAATACTGTATAGCATACAATTCTATTTCCTTTCAGTTTTTGCAGATGAATTCCAAGACTGCAGTGAAAATGTAACAACACTCTGGACATAATATGGTACATTTCTTATGCAGTTAGACCTCCAGATTTTTCCCCCTCTGGTTTTAGCGTTTAGTCTAATGGTATTCAATTGACAAATAATATTTTGATTTAATACAATGATACAATACCTACATCAATCAAGTCATTGCCATTATATCTCACTGTTGTGTTTTATGAAAAGCCAGCGGGGGTCAGAATTCTATCCCTGTAGCTGTGTATTTACACAATGTACCACAGAGCAACACGTGATGAGTTTCAAATGACCATGCAGGAACGAGTAGTTAACACAGACAAATGGTTTTTAAGGAGAACAGAACATTTTGACCTGGAACAGTGCCCTTGATGGAATGTGTGATGTGAGAACAGAACAATTTTAGTTCAGAATGGAATGGTTCATTTGGTATTATATAGTAGCTTTACTTTAAGGTTTGCAGTACATTTCACCCACCTGATATCATGTATGCATATCATCAAATATTTACATTTCCAGTGTTTTTGCCTTTGGTATATTTTTACAAATTGTAATGATAGCAATTTCCTCATGATTTATTGCAGTTGTGAACAATGAGCGTATGAATCTTGATATGTATAGTAGTTAAGGCTATATTGACAGTGTCTATCAGCCTGGATAGCTCAGTGGTTAGAGCACCTGACTAGTAATTCAGGGATCCTGGGTTTGATTCCCGATCCTGCAATAGATGTTCTCCTTTCCCCACATTACAAAAGTATCGTACATCTATCTTTACGGCTAGCAAATGTTGACAGAAATGAAAGTAGAATGTAACTATAAGAAATAAATCTCATATCTAAAAAATACATGAACACCATTACTAATGCACTTTGTGAAGTGTCACAGTTTATACCTTCATGTACTGCATTTTAAATATACATGTGGTATATATCAGCACTCAATATACAGATCTACATCATAAATCAATCGTTTTTTGACAAATCCCTTAGGTTTTACATCACAAGTTTCACACAAAATATAAATGAAAATATGTCATTTTCAATTGTGAGAATTATTTACAAAGAACTTACTCTTTCATCCACGGTGCACTGTTAAACATTTTCACTGATACCGTAGCCTCCCTAAAACCCAACTACTTGTACATATCTTCTGGCAGGAAATACTATAGCCTACCAGTAACATCTGATACAATATCTCGAGATGCTGCACATTATTTAATTTACCATCAGACAAAACACAGACCATCACGTTACATCAATACAATAACGTAGAGCTTTGACCTCATACCTAAATTTATATTGCCAGGCAACACTCTCCCTGTGCCAGTGATCGCTCCCGTCCGTACCAATAGGTCGAGATCCATATTTGGATGCCATGTCGCCGGCTCTCGATTCCGAAATGCAACGTTTCACTTGCCGGGAAAACCTTTTCCGGTGTATCGCTTAAATCATTAAAGAAATATAAATGAGAACCTTTCAAAATTATATCTTATCGATATGGTACAGCTGGATATGAAAAATATTGTTTTATTCAAAGGGATTGGTGGACGATAAATCTAAATATTTCATACCGTGAATCAAACAAATAATTTTTTTTAATGTTGTAGGAGATGTAAACAAGTGTCAACTTGCTCAAGTTGTAGAAGGTTTTCGTGATCTTTTTTTAAACATTTTCTGTAAGTTTCAGAATTCCAGATGAGTTTATTTAAACCATCTCATGTTTTTGCTAATCTTCCTGATACAGCATCAGAAATGAACAAGATGAATTCATTCGCAAATAACGAGAACCAAATAACAGAGGCCAAGATTGACAACCGTGTAATCCAAGTTTCCTCTGTTGGAGTAGTGACGTTGCCTCCTGACAGATGCAAACTAACCGCTAGAATAACATCAACAAAGGAAAATGTTTCAGACGTTAAAGAGAGCACCACAAGAAGACTAGATTATATAATACAGACGTTTCATAATCATTCAGTAAAGGTTAGTGATTCAAGTTTTTAAGGCAATTGATGTGAAATGTTAGGTTAGAATCCATTTGTGATGGGTGTGCAAACTTTTTCATAATGATTATGTTAGGGTTGTGTATTGGTCAGATTTTTTTGTGATGCAATGTATAATAATTTGAATAAGCAATTTATACTGAATTCATTTTATGAAGTAATTCAAATTACATTGTACCAAATGAAAACTTTTAATCAATAAATTAGTCTATTACACCATGGCCAAACGTCATTTGGATACACCCATTCCTATGCAGGATACAATCGTGCTTTTAACACAGAGTACAACCAACCACTACGGCAATTTATTATGGAGAATGTAGATGTCCATGAAGAGGGGTTAGAAAGTGGCCCAAATTTTTATTTATACATATAATATTAAGAATAGATAAAGCCTATCAGGTGATGGGATGAATTCTGGTTTGAATGATGATATAACATTCAGTCAGATCCCATACCACTTTCTCAACCACTTCAACTTCAACAGAGACTCTACAAAATTTTGTGTAAATTGGTCTCAGTCCTTCGTTTTCTTCATTTTGTTAGAAATAGAAAACTTCACAAAAAATTCAATATAACCACTGAAAGACAAAATTATTAGAAATGTATACCATAAACATCAGGAAGAAAACTTTACAATTATTTTTTTTTTTTTTTTTTTTTATTTCACTCAATCAACATACATTTGCACAAAAGTAGATACAAAAGAATATGAATATATTTAAGCGTACATATATATATTATAATGTTCATTTTCTTTTTATGAGAGAGAGAGAGAGAGAGAGAGAGAGAGAGAGAGAGAGAGAGGAGGGAGTCAATTGACTAATGGAGACCATTTTTCCCAGTCCATTTTAAATTTATCTAATTCATTTCTTTCCTTATAACTATCCAGGTTGATTTGATACAATTGTTTCCAATCATTTATAAGGGCTTTAAGTGTTAGCTGATTTTTTTGACATCTATTCCTATATATATATTTTTTTATTATTATAAGTAATGCATTGTATGACCTTAAATGTTTTTGTTTTGTATCACCAAATATAAAAGTTTTGACATCAAATTCTATTTTAATCTCCTTTGAATTGACTTTACAATTATGACGATCATTAATGATAATCATTAATCAGACTATAATGCTGGACACCCACCATTTGAGATGTCATTGAAAGTATAACATAGGATACACCAATCCTAATACATTGACAATTTGCAACGATGCATGTTTAAATATCTTTTGTGTTCCCATCTGGTGTTGTCATGTTTTTAAAATTTGAATGCTGAACGTCATTGTTTATTACAAGATATACGACCTAAATTTTTTTTTTTTTTTTTTTTTTTTTTTTTTTTTTTTTATAATTTTTTATTTTTGTACACATACCGGTATATCAGATATACAATAATATTATATCCAGAGAAGAAGGGGGAAAAAAACAAAGCATATGAGCTGAAGGTATGTGTGGTTTGAGAAAGAAAGCTAGAAGAAGAGGAAGAGAGAGAAGTTAAGAAAACAGAAGGTTCCATCGATTCCATTGGGCATCAAACTTTTCCTTTTTACCATTTTTATACGAAATAAATTTTTGAGTTTCATAAAAAAAATTCATTTGTGAAATTGCAGCACGCACACTCAAGGACTTCTCAGTGCATCTTGCTGTGTACACATAGTATTTAAGACCTAAATTATTATTATTATTTTTTTAAATATATATATATTTTATTTTCCAGAGCCTATTCTATAACAATAATGATAGTAATAATAAAATACACTATAGGGTACATGTAGCTGTCAGGGATGAAGCCCTGGCTAAGCTCCCTCAAAATTTAACAAGACATTTCCTACTGTGCCATGCAGGGCACATTCTATAAATTCTATTCTATAATGTACAAGCTTAAGTATATTTATCTGTCTAGCGTATTATAATGTATATAAAAAAAATTATTATATGTATCAATTATGATATTTGTTTGGATAAAAAAAAACCAAACCATGCATTCTAGTATACTTTTTTTTTAAAGAAAAAGGAACATCACTATAGATGAGATGATTTAAGATTTGATTCATAAAAAATAATGTTATTTAAATAGACTGAAGAATTAATATACCGCTCATGCTGCCTTAAAAGTCCACACACACCAACTTAAGAGTCCATAGATGACCCTTAGGCAGCCAAGCTGGGAGACAGGTTACTCCCGGAAGTAGCGGTTTATTAAATACATTTATAATATTGATTTCAATCACACACAAAAATAAACCTTGTTACTATGAATAATTTCATAGTGTGTATTATAAAAATATACAATGTGATGACAGTATACACACATATACATATACACACACGAGTCCATAGATGACCCTTAGGCAGCCAAGCTGGGAGACAGGTTACTCCCGGAAGTAGCGGTTTATTAAATGCATTTATAATATTGATTTCAATTATAACAATTAATATACCGCTCATGCTGCCTTAAAAGTCCACACACGCCAACTTAGAGTCCATAGATGAGTCCATACACACACATATACATACATGTCACAAAACATTACCTAGTTTTTTCTATAACATCCATATTTAGATTACATTTACAGTATTTCAAAATTTTACACCAAAATAAAACTTTTTGTTTGATATGGTTCTGTACATTGTATTCCTGTTTATCCACATTTTCTAGTCTACAGAACATCTTTTAAGAGCAACAAAAGATATGATATTGCTTAACAATTGTATCTTTCTGTTATTTTCATGATGAAATCCAATCAATATATCTTTCCATCCTATGTTAACTTTTGTGGTGAAACTTACAATTTTCCAAATGTTTTGTACATTTTTACATTTGAAAATCAGGTGTTCAATATTTTCAGTCATATCACATAAAAAACAATTTCCATTTTGCTCTTTCTTCCACTTGCTCAGCATTTATTTGATTTGTTGAATATATATATCTGTTTCCAATCTTCTTGGTTTATTTCATATTCAGTTTGAATTTTTTTCTGATACAGGGGATATATAAATTTACTTCTTAATAAAACTTCATAAAAGATATTACATCTTATATTATCTAAAATATGATACTCGTTTTTATGAAATAAGAATGTTCTTTTATTTTTTATGTTAACAAACTTTGCCTAATTTTTTAGTTTTTCAATTAGATTTTTGAAGACTGATTTAACAACCTTATATTCATTCACATATATACATGTAAAAAGTACATTAAGTTGTAAAGCTTACGACATAAATTATAATTGTTCCAAAGGGGAGAAAAATTTCAAGAGGGCTTTAGTACTACATTCCATGTCTCCACTTTCAATAGCATGTAAACCATAGGTGCCAAGCTCGAGTTATTACATTGTACCACAAAAATTAATCAATTCTTCTATCAGTGGGGTCCTGTGGGGATCCAGGTTCGAATAGGTCCTCAGTATCCCTTGCTTGCTGTAAGAGGCAACTAAATGGGGTTCCCTCTCAATTTATTCTGTTTGTGTGTGGTATAACACCAAACTTGTAGACATTTTTAGCTATATTGATTTCATACATCATGTATAGCTTTGTTATCAAGAGAGGAAGAATCCTATTGATATTGAAGTTACAGATAAAGCTTGTAGACACTCATTGTAAAGGAATATGCCCTGTCTTGTGGAGCTTGTGATTTTTGGCCCAAGTTGACCTGACAGGAGACCTGTATTGATGTATCAGTATATTAGAACACAAATCTGATTTATCTATTCACTGTTAAACGATCCTTTGTTTCATTATAGGATTCAGACATCCAGATTAACAAAAGCATGCGCCGTGTGGAATCCATGTATCAGATGGATGTGGAGGTATCCGCACTATTCATCGACCTCCATAAATGTCAAAATGTTTCCA
The DNA here is from genome assembly GCF_947568905.1 of Ostrea edulis. Taxonomy (NCBI): domain Eukaryota; kingdom Metazoa; phylum Mollusca; class Bivalvia; order Ostreida; family Ostreidae; genus Ostrea; species Ostrea edulis. The sequence goes on from NC_079166.1 coordinate 26,816,316, forward strand.
ACCTTCTAGTGGAGAAACTGGACCCGACTGTGACTGTGTGTCTGCCCGATTTCTTTCACTCATCCGTAACTCTGCAGAATCTAAGGTGGGTCTCTCCTGCCTTTCTCTGTCCATACACATTGCTGAAACAGTCCTGTGCTGTCAGTTTTTCATATATCTCTTTCATGCTTTGGATATAATTTATATAGTCATTGTGCTCTATGGTGCATACATGTACAGTATATATTAATTGTCTTGTACTGCTACGTACAAAAAAGTATTAAAAGCCAGGCTGTTTACTTGCACCCATTTATTATTAAGTGCAAATTTTACTCTATGTGTGTATATTATGTATTTGTTTTGTGATGCGTCCACATGCACTAGCACACCATGTGTAAATCAGTATTAAATTAGCCATTTCCAAGTAATATGGATGTATTTTGAAGACAAGGAGTGAGATGGATATTTCCATAAATTATATAGCCATAGGTTTTTCCATTTATATTTCAAATGTTATTTGAAATAATAGCTGAACTTCCTGTCATAAGGTCTCGACTCACCTTTCTAATACAGGACATGATGCAATTTTAAAGAAAACTATAAGCAGTATGATTTTAATATTGACAATTTCAATAATTTGTTCATGTGTGTAAATTTTGCCATATGTTCACATGGCTGATGATACACAGGAGTAAATTTACTCATATGTAAAAGTATATTAATTTTCACCTAGTCGAACTACATGCATATGTTTCACTAGGAGTAAAAATACTCACATGCAAACTTTACTTTCCCCCAGTTCACATGCACCAATATACACTAGGTGCAAAATTTGTGTAAAATGGTGAATGTGAACATGGCTTAAGACCCAAAAGTAATACCATACAGTTTCTTCACGGATCACTGGATGTGGGCAGAGCTCATCTATGGTCATTGTTATTTACCTGGAATTTACCTGACCAAATGATCAGGGTGTTATGTATACTTTTGATATACACAGGACATGTGAGTTTCAGTGTGATAGTGTTTGTATAATGGTTGTATCTCTAAGGGTAGCTGACACCCATCTACACCCACCACCACCACCCCCCCCCCCTCTCTCTCTCTCTCTCTCTCTCTCTCTCTCTCTTACTCTCATTCATTGGCTGCATGAATAATTTCTTTTATAAATGTAGAGCTAATCATAGATTAATAATATAAATTATTTCAGTAAGTTACAAGTTTTAAATTTCTGATTGTGTAATTTATAAAACATGCATATAGAGGAGAAAAGAATACAATTACATTAAAATTGCATTGGAGGAAATAGCAGTTGTGGACAGGTCCATGCTATCAAAACTCAGGTATACTGGACTTCCTCAAGATCTAAAGAATGGCTGTACTAATTGACTGTTATTGCTATTGAAACACCTCTCTGGAGTCCCTCCAGACCACAGTCTCTGCAGATGTCACTCCCCCTGAGATCTATTGTTAAATGTTTGAATGACAGGTGGCTTACCATTTGGGGGTGTTAACTTCAAATTGGGTCTTTAAAAGTGTGTATGTACTGCTGTGTGTTCTGTACAAGTATTATGTGTGTGTGTCCCTTTTGTATGTTATGCATAGAAGTATTTTTTTTTTGACAACATATATTCAGGTAGTTAGTCAGGATTTTTACACATCCCTTACAAGCCGACCTGACCTGGGGGTACTGGGGTTTAATATTCCCACTCTTTCACTCACACATTCTCATGGACAGACATTCACTCTAAATAGTATATTTTAAGTATTTATTTTGGTATAAATGGAAATCTGACTTTAAATCGTATTTTCTTGAAGTCAATGATACTGCAGCTGTTAATGATGCTGTTTTCATTTCAGACACCAAGCTAGTTTACTTGCCATTCATAATGCAAAACAGAAAGCTCAAGAAATGGCTAAGTTTGTGAACCAGTCTGTCGGGCGACCCATCAGCATCAAGGAACAAGAAAACAAGGAATGGCAGGGGACCGAGGACTCTCCCGAGGAATTCAATACCCCCAGAACTCTACAACAGAAACTAAACAATGCAAGTGTGACTGTCTCTAGCAAAATCTCTATCACTTTTGAACTGAAACCGAAAGTGAAAAAGTCAGGACCAGATGCCAAGAGTTAGCACCGTTTTCTTGTGTGTTAGATGGTCTTCGTGTGCGAGATGTCATGCTGAAGTCGATCTGATTTTTATTCAGAAAGAATAGCACGAGTTTGACTGACAAGCACAAATGTGTCCTAATGAGTTGATAAATTCCATAAACAGTGCAACTTTATATCTGTGATGAAAACAAATAGATTTTTTTAAAGTCTTAAACACAAGCTAGATACCTTTCTCTCAGTATGTTTGTCTTCTATGTAACTAGTACACTGTTTGCGTATTTGTATGTTTGTTTTTGGGCGTCGGAAACATAACAAGCTATTATATGCCAACAGATTTCTCAGTTTCGGGGACATGCTATAAATTTGTGTTGACAATGTGCTAAAATAGTATTTTGTTAACTGTTACAGTGTGTGTGTGGTGGGGGGATCTCATCCTTCCCTACATGGGTTGAATTCACAACTTCTCATTCACTCATTCAATGCTGCTGAAAAGGGAGTCACCCAGTATCTGCATATGAACATAACAGAAAATGATCAATGTTAAGAGGGGAGGGGGGGAGGGGGGGCAGGCAGACTCCCATCACCCAGATTCTATATGTCTGTACAGAGAGCACATCTAGTGTATATTTTACGTATAGTAATGTTTTTCTATTGTTTCTACACGAAATGGCAGAGTAATGTGATAGTAAATATGTAAATAGTATGCAATGGTATTGTTTTAATTTTTCATATAGAAACGTCAATATTTGAAAATTAGTACATTGGTTAAAATTTTGTTTTACATTATACTGTAATATCTTTGGTTTTAAAAATAAGTAAATGTTCAAGCTTAAATTGTCAGATTGTAACAGTATTCATCAGATACAACTGCATCTAAAAATTCTCCTGAAACATTTATTTTCAAGTTGGAATTTTTCAGTTTTTTATGTTTACAATTTCTACAATCTGTTTTATCTTCTTTTTTCCCCATATATCGCTTATCCCATCCAAGAAATCTAAATATCAAAATTACTTCATATTTAAGGCAATTTCTATATGATCAGTTCAGCTATTCCTAATTTCTTATACACATCACAGACATGTATAATAACATATTATTTATGTCTCTGTGTGTATTCATCATAGCGCGATCGATGATATTAAAAACATCTTTATTTTATTACATGCGTACCTAATATTCGGATTCCTTTATTATGATTCAAGACACAATGCATACGTTGTTGATAAAAATCAGAAATATTATAAAAGAAAGGAATTTTACAATATGGGAATTGAGATTGCGTTTTTAAAAAAAATTAAGGATTTGCACCTGACGTTTTAAAATTGAACAAAAGATGAGAAAACGACTCGGCAAACACAACACCTCGAGAGCATGACAACAAAGATAGAATGCATTGAAATCCATCATTTCAACTCGATAAATTTCTCGTTTGACTGCACACGCTTCTGACTAGTGTATTGAGGTAATGAGATTATTGGTGCATTGGCGTAAGGTGCTAGGGTAACACCGCCTTGGTCACGATTGAGGGATCGCGCGACCTTAAATATGGGATACCGTGTGGCGAATGGACGATTTAAACGACAGATGTTCCTAAGCGAGATGAATGCTCCAGTCACCAGCTGCGAGAAACAAAATTCACCTCAAAGCAAACAAAGACGCTCCTTCCCCAGGTCTATCCGGCATGTAATGTCAAATCCTCCTGTCGAGGGCTAAAACGGCTGCCAGGCAGACAGATTTGCCCCTCCTGTATTAGACAGAAAGTTTCAATAAAGAAATTCGTCTGTTGGTTTGTGATTAGACCACAGATAAAGAATCAGAAGGGGAAATGTTATCAGAAATATTGGCTCTCTTTGTTGTCATTGTTGCCATTCGGAGGTGCACAGGTATGTCATTTTAAACACAATCTTTAGTTGATTCATTTATAAACTAATCCAGAAATAATTCTCTGTGTACTTTGAAATTTCATTCGCTATTGTCTAATGAGTTCTCGTGTATGTGGACTAATTTGCGTGGATCAAGATTTGAAATTCCCACGGTTTTATAATAATTCTTTTTGGTCAATATCCTGATGATGTAGTAACCCAGCTAGTCAAGTTTAAACAAAACAAAAAAGAAGATATATGTCAAGTTCTGCATTTGATAATGGGAATCGAGTTATCTAGCGGAGGAGACAGAAACGTTTATATTTTAACTGTTCATACACTGGTTTACGTTCTTTTAATACTGGTACATGTATGCAGGTGCATGGTTATGATAGTAATTCTAATTTACTGTACGTGTTGAAATGAATAGAATTTTGAATAAAACTCTGGATCGGAGCAATATTTGTTTTCTTGACAAATGTGTCCAGGGCCTAATTAAGTATGTTAGGGTCTTAATGTCTTTTTCAATCTAAAATTTAATTTTTTCGTCATGTGGTCATCATTTTTTGAAAACTGAAAATATAAATGAAGAAACTAGTTACATATTTCTAACTGAATAATTGGTTTCAGGAGAATCCGCCTTTGTTTGTACGGAGAAGGGATCGGGGAAGCAGACGATTGAACTCCATTGCCCTTTTGGAACTGAGATACAGATCAAGGAGTCCGTGTACGGGCGGAACAAGTGGCGACAGTGTCTTTACACCGTTGGAGATTGCACGGAACCGGCGGATATTTCGGAGGAGTGCTGCGGACGCAGAAACTGCAACGTCACCGTCTGGCGGATTTATTCCATCCAATGCGAATATGTCACGTTTTTCCGTGTAATTTACGAATGTGTGGAAAGTAAGCTATTTCCTTACAAAGATGTAACTAAATAGTTAATGTAACATGTAACATGGTGATGTTTTTTAGCCTATATTTAAGAAATAAAATCCCTGAGGTATAAACTGCGACGCTTCACACCGATTCCGTGACGCTATATATGCATGTGCTTCGTGAAAAGTAGGCTGACATGGATTGTTGTAGTTCAGTAGTTCACACCCTCATGTTTGTTCAAAATGAAGTTTATTTTATATATATTTACATTAATTACTTTAATTTCTGTCGAATTCCCCAGCCGTTAAAATAGACGGATTATATTCATCTGTAATTTTGTATTCATAAGCGCATTGTTTACAACTACTTCGCCTCCATGAGGAAACAGTAAAGATATCGAAGGGGAAAAAAACATCAGAAATGTAAATATTGTGAAATGGTTGTAATAATTTTGTCTGTTGTTTCAGAGGGGGATGCAGAATGCGAGCATGATGAAGACCCAGAAACACACGAACCGGATATCATAGATATTACATCACACGCCAGATTTCCACTGACGTCAGCTAACCTTTACCCCCTAAATCCAGCCGTACAGAATCAAGTTACTCCTAACAACCATTTCACAGATTTCATGTATCACGGTTCAATCACTGACCCAGCGATGCCAAATTCATTACCAGAGGAGGCAGTAAATGATGGTAAAGTGTGTGTGTGTGTGTGGGGGGGGTTAATCTATATATCAGTAACTTCAGAAAATGTTGACTGAATCAAGTCCCCCTTTTTGTATTTTCGCCCGGAAAATTGATGTTAGGAATCATAATATACATGTTTGTTTTCTTTTTATTGGTATTCTAGAACCATTTTACACCCCTGTGTTCAGTAGATTTAATTTCGTAAGAAAAAAAATCACCATCCAGTGGTTGAGTGTCTCTGGTTCCTTTAAGAAATGAATTTCAATTTTGAAAAAAAAAAAACAACATGAGGGTATGAATTGCATAGCTTCACACCGGCATGCTTCGTGAATCGTGTTAGAGATTCATATAAAGTACATGCCTACATGAACCGCTGTACATAGTTCATACCATCACGTATTTTCAAAAATGAAATTTTATTGTTATATTTTCATTCTGCTTTCATTTCTATTGGATTATTGAATTATCAGCCGTTGAAATAGACGCACTATATTCATCTAGATTTATACTCGCATTGTGCACAACTGCAGCGCATTCATGAGGAAATGGTTATCATTATAATTCATATAAATGTAAATATTTTTATTTAAACACTGACGATGCTTGTACAGTTACCCGTTACATTTATTTTACGCATGGTATTTCTCATGTGATCTCTCTTTTTTGCACGTGTTTTTATTCCTACACTTTTGTAGATCTGACGTTGATCGTACTGTCCGCTGTCTCCATTGCTGTCTTGCTGGTCTGTATCATCGTCGTCGTTTTCGTCCTTAGAAAGTTTAAATGGTAAGAAAGCAATGATGGAATACTTTTTTCAGTTTAGTAAAAAAAATATTAATACTCAGGCTTTGCTATATAAATAAATTCTTTTACAGGCAAGGAGAAAAAGCATGTATTTTAAGTCTATTTGTTGGTTGGTGCAAACGACATCCTCCAGACGGATGCGAAAATCCAGATGCTGAACGACCTTCAATGTCACGTGATGTTAGATTTTCCACGAACGGAAATGACGTAAATCGACAAAATTTTGAAAATTTAAATAAAGATAAAGTGGCGTCATCATTGACTAGAGTGGTACCACGTGACGTTAATCACAATAATGAATGTGATGGTGGCCAGGGAGATTCCTCGGACACGAGTTCTGACAATCATTATGTTGTCTTTGAGAACATCAAGGGAGAACCAACGGGAAACCCTGTTCTTCCGCCTCCAATCGCCGGACGTGTTGTTCTGGACCAGAAAGCATACAACAGTACCCCTGTGGTCTCCGAGGGGCCGGGTACCACTGCTGTGTGAAAATGTACATAAAGCATATACCCATCTTAATATCTACCTCTGGTCTCGGAGTTACCTGTACATACCGGACAATCGTTTCAATTTGTGTCATTATACCGGCTACATAACCCACCATACTGCCATCATCTTTACTATATATGCACGGTGCCCCTGTCCTTCAATCTCTCTGCGTATGGGTATAATATATATTGCTCTATGCAGACAAACTTTACACTTACTGACATGAGCAGTAAGTTTTTAGGGGGGAAAGTATTTCAGTACTACTATATCAGAAGAGGACGTTACGATGGAAACGATAAGCATAATAGAGGACTATACTCTGTGAAATCCTGATTGATTATTGATTGGCGGGGACTCGGTCATGTAGAACCTTCAAACTTACTGCACCGCTGCCGTGTGAACGATTGTGTCATATCCTGTATATATATATATGAAAGGAAGACTGATGATGATTAGAGCGATTGATTTCTAATGAGGTGTGAAATGGGGATGGATGATCTTACAGAATGTGAATGATGTCGATGTTTAAAGGTTTGTTCGCTAGTCCGAACTTTCTTACGATGACTGCAGTCGTTTAGAATCTCTGTGAGCCAGTGATTAAATTAATTTAATTAACCACTACACACATGCTGAAATGTATTTCGGTGTAACCGATATGATTCTGATTGTATGTCAACCTTCAGCTATGTTTTTTGAAAAGGAAAGTGATTATATATATTCGGATGTTGCTAACAAACCTTTTATTTCATCACCATATTGTTGTTTAATTGACAAGCTCTAATTATAGAGATGTCACAATTGTGTCTTTCTACAAATGATTTGTACATACTTTAGGTATAGATTGCATTAAATATGAATAAAAATGTGGCTGACTTAATTGCTTTTATCAGCTAATGCCATTGGCAAACTTTAATCATCTTCCGACCTGTCGCGGTAACTCGGTGCTTATTAAAGCGTCCGCTCGTGGGTTCAAATTCCGCTAAGCGCCGTGGTTACGTCAAACGTTAGGCGTAGAAATGCGACGACAACAAAACCTCTACAAGTACTCTATTTCACGCTTACATTAGATCTACTTTCTGTTTGTAGCAACTCTGTTTCTTTTATGTCTGTACAACGTTACATAATGGTGATGGGATTCAATAAATGAATGAATGAAAATGCAAAACGCTAGATATTTACTGTTCTTTCAGATAAGACAGATTTTTGTTTTTTGGTGTTCTTTCCCTGAAACATGTGGGTAGGGGGTATAGATGTACATCAAAGTCATATTATGACAAACTAATGAAAAATCATATTTCCCTTTTGTCATTATTTATATTTCATATTGGTGTATAGTTTATAAATTACGACCCTAAATTACTTGTAAGCCATACATACTGATGCTGGTTCACAAAACATGCTCTGAGCAGGTACCCCTTTACTGCCGAGGACATTTAGACGTTGTCTGTCCATCTTAAAAATCTACCTATCATATGGGCTATGTACCTTCCCTCTCAGCTACAGACCTATTGCTGGTCCATGTAAGTTTTTATTTGAATTTTCCGCAATTGACCACGTTGCTTAGATTCGTATTTGCACCCATCTATATACTAGGAATTATGATGATACCTAAGTTCAATTTTGTTTTCATTAAACACATAACATACATCCCAAGATATATTTGCCACTGTAGCTATACCTAGCACATTCAAGCCAAAATAACTTGTTTTGTCAAATTATTTATTCAACTACTATCTGAAACACACTGTCATTCCGGGGAAAACTTTGTTTAAAATCGTAAATTCATAATACTTGTTTAATAATGAATAATAAATATTTATATTTAAAACCTTTTATTCAGAACATTCAGTGTGTGAAGATCTCATTAAAGGCACATCTCCATCTCCACGGACCAGTATATCAATGCAACAAAATTCTCATAAAATATTAACAATAACGGTGGGTCTTTACAAACTCCACAAATACCACAATCTTTCTCCAGAGGACGTATCATGCTTAACTCCTAGTAGGGCACCTGCACTCGTTTAATTAAGGAGGCACTCTACATCGCCATAATTGTTGACTTCTTTTAAAAACATGGAGGAAAAAATTAATATCAGCAATATATGACTTTTCCTTTTCAATTTGAATACCTAGGCGAGTAGCTCAGTAGGTTAGCATACCGATTGGTGAACTGTAGGTCGCAGGTTCGAGTCCAGCAGGGGTCTAAAAAAAAAATTCAGTCCATCTTCTACTAAAGCTGTATTTTTTGACAAGATAAAGTAAATTTGAAAATTTTCAACTTCAAACTATTGTTGTACATATCCTCCACTTTTCATCCATATCAAATTTCTCTGGTGTAGCATACCTCCTTAAGGCCTCCTCATCCTCCCGCGTGAAACGGAAGACTTAGAATTTCATTATGGCGTCGATCAGGAAGGAGTAAATTGATTTCTTATCATGAGAAATAAACTTAAATAAAATCAAAATATCATATGTCTAGTGAATTTTTGCAGTCTCAATTCTCATAGCCAATCACTGATAAAGTATTGTTTATCTCTGAAAATGGAAGAACCATAAACAATTTTAAATCAAGCTTTTGAAAGTTGGAGGGTTTTTTTAGTGTACTTTTAAAATATCTTCAGATTTTCTATTCAAATTTATATAATTTGATTTTACATAGGTTGCTGATCTTGCAGCATGCGTTATAATGACAAAGTAATTTCTTTGCCTTGAAATTCTAAAATTTATTGTTTGAATAGACTAACATTGATTAAAAGTCGCTACTGCAGTAACTGCACAATATTCTAATCTTGGACCATCTCCATTGAGTTGAGACTTCCGACATTAAAAACCGAAGCCCCGTGTCACAGCAGGTGTGACACGATAAAGATCCCTCCCTGCTCAAAGGCCATAAGCGCCGAGCATAGGCCTAAATTTTGCAGCCCTTCACCGGCAGTGGTGACGTCTCCATATGAGTGAAAAAATTCTCGAGAGGGACGTTAAGCAATATTCAACCAACCAACCGACATTTGTCAAAACGCCAAAGGTTAAGTTTACAAACTTTGCTATATATAATGTAACAGATTTGTTGACGCACTATAAAGTCGCTAGATATTTTTCTCTTCATAATTGCTACGGAGATAACTAGCTGCCAGTTGATTTCTAAATCAAAACGTTATACTATTAGACTAAGGCGAGATTCATTGAATGTTGTGGATACAAAATAGAGAGAATGGGTCTTTGATTTTTTGGTCAGCCTTATAATACTTGCTGTCTGCTTCAAAGGTCAAAAGATCAATCAATGTGCCAGCATTCGCAGGGAATTGACAGTCTGAAACGGTTTCTCTGTAATAGATGATAAATACAGGAAACCGTCAGAGAAACTGTTTCGTCTCCAGTCGTTCATTCAGCATCAAACAATCAGAAGAAGGACACGCTTTATCTCTATGTCTGAGCGGAAGACGAAATGTAAATTAGGCGTGAAATGAGGATAGAAGACTCCACAACATGTGAATGAACATTCCTACACTGATTTCGATGATTAATTTTGTGTTTAATAGTTAATTCCAGTCTCCACAGCGTATAGGGTGTGCTGGGAGTGTTAGAGAATCGTTTTATTTTATCCCCATGTTGTTTTTTCAAATGGCTGGTAATCAGGAGTCTAACAGCCCACAGAAGACCTGTCACCCTTAAACGAAGAGTTGTATCTCGTGTCTTACTCTACAAACGAATTGTAAATTTAAATTTATGTATGTAGAATATATACAAATATAGATAGATTGATTGATAGACAGATAGGTAGGTAGATAGATAAAATATAGATAGATAGAGACAAACAGAAAGATAGACATTTGACCATAATTATGTATAATTGAATATGATAAAATACTGAATATGTGTATAGACAAACTAGATACGTATTACACGTGTTTTAGAATTCATTTGATTTACATTAGCTGACGAGTATACATGTACAATGTATACATACACGCTGCTTCATTTCATATTATATCTCGATACATACATTATCATCTATATAAAGATTATATTGTCCAGAAATTCGTTAAATATTCCTAGTCTCACTCATTCCTTATTTTAAAGGTAATATCATTGCAGAACTGACATGAAATAGTCTTGATGCATGTGAATACTTCTCGTCTCGTGAGAGTTCAGTCACGTGTTTAGGGTGGCCACACCACCCGTCATCTGATACCATGTGTTTATTTCACGCGGTTCAGCGATGCAATTATAACGTATTTACATTAAATGCTAGGATCGTACCTGGTCAATTCCAGACTTTTGGGGGTATTCAACAATAACTAATTTAAACTAATTGGTATGATTTTAGTGGACTGCCAAAATATACAAATATGTCCTAACCTTATCTAGGTTAATTATAATCAAACAGATAATCATTATATCAATGAGTCAAGCAACGATAAACTGGTAATGCTAACTTAACAAAATGTAGAGCCCAGTCGCCCTCGGATTACCCCATATACTGTAGGACGCCTTATTCAGGACGGACAGTATATGTGGTAGCCTTTCAATCACTACACTCACTGTAGGATGCCTTAATCAGGACGGACAATGAGTATAGCGGCCTGGACGACGGTCTGTTCAGCCAATGCGGACGACACCAAAATCAAACTATGGCTAGCCTCTTTACTGGAGGTCAACCTCTTCGTGGCAGGCCAGACTTCTGATGGCCTTCCAAATTCACTCTCTAACTGTAAGAACAGACAAGGAATTGTACTTTATTTAATTTACAAACTTAAAGTTTTCTTATTCCTTCCTCTGCTGAACGCTAGCAACAATGACACAGACGACTGCGGAGTCTCAGTATTATACCACAAATGAGATCACGTGATGTAAACAGTGACTAATTGAGAACTCCGCATGGTCGTACCTCAAATATCCGGAATCATTACACTACCCATGCCTCCGATGACGTGCGTCCCACATGTACAACTTGGAAACTAAACAATTCTTCTATTTTAGACAAAGGTTTAATAAACGACAGAACGAACAATTTCAAAGCTATTTACAAAGCATTCCTTTCTCTCTTTTTTTAAACAACTATATATTCAACTATGTACCGTTAAGCACAACCACTGAAAAGTCAGGAGAATTCTGTTATCTCTATTCTTATCTTCACAGATTGCATCTCCTTTTTGATATCCTGGACTGCTTCCAGGAGGGAAGCAATAGTATCTCCTTGGTCCTCCTTTTCCTCTGGTTTCACCTCCCTCTGATAACCTTTGCTCTCAGTAAAACGTCGGTCAGCTGCATTGAATGTATCGAATTCAATGGCATGCCTAATTGCATCATTCAAGTCAACTGGCCGGGCTTGTTTAATGCGCAATCGCATCAGAACCCATATATACTGTTTGTATGTATAGTCTCGCCAATCATTTAGGAAATGTTCTTGATATCTAGTTTCTTTCGATGGCTTCTTAGATAACTTGAAACAGAGTTTGATTCCACGTGGAATACCTTTGACGAGAAGATAGGCGAAGATTTCTCCGAAAGTCGATATCATAAACAATAACTCGCTTTTAGTGAACCACTTTATGAAAATTTTAATGAAGCAGTATATATATAATTTAGATTAACATCTTTGAGGTACGGATTATATAATTCTTTTACATTATATTTTTTCCCCTTCAAAACTTCTTGCGGTACAATTCTTCTAACCCGTATCAGCAAATTAAAAATAGCATAGACTATCACGCCTCAGATAAAATTGTTGAAATCTAATTGGTCAGATCTTGGTCACATGACGCCGTGAAGAAGAAAAAGGTATAAAGCGAGAAAAATCCGTATTGAGCGAGTAATTTATTGTCGGGTTGTGACAAAATTGGCGAAGCGATAAGTTGTATGATACAGACCCCCACATATACAGTTAGAGGTTTCCAACGTGATAAATTTGTTATAATACAGTTAGTTAGTGACCTGATACGGAAAAAGAAAAGAAAACTCGTATCGGGCGAGGCTTCTTCCAGATACCGCGGGTTTTCTTTTCACACCATGTCACTAATTAAATGTGTAACTAACAGTGTCAATGTACATGCAATCTGACTAAAGCACAGACCTATATTACATGTGTATATATATAGGTATTTAATATAGGTCTGTACTTTAGTCAGATTGAATGTACACATAATGCAGTACACGACATTTTCAAAATAAAAAATATATACAAAATATGTTAAAATGGAAAATTTCCTAGTGTTTTATTCAGAATGATATTGTAACGTGCACAGAATTCTATCACACCTACAGTAGCTATACACAACACAACACCCACTCAAGCCCTCAGCTATTTAAACACCAGACTCACAAGTTACATCAATTACCTGAGCGTTAGTTAAAAGTATCATTAGCCCTGAGGGCTACAAAATCTATAATACGTTTGTAAGCTAAATTCTAATATTCAGCAGCAGCACACCGGTATAAACATACCTGTGATAATATTTCAATCACAATTGTGTAAAATGCCTTTACAATGGCGTGATTTTAGTGTGAAATCTGTAAAGTTTGCAAAATGTGGTACAAAATCTCGATCTAATTAAAATTAGATCCTATGATCCGTTCATCTACTATTGCTCCACATAGGATCATCCTATGTGTAGCGATAGTAGATGAGCGAATCATAGGATCTAACTTTGATTAGATTGTACAAAATCTGTACAGAATATCGATCATAAAATGCTTTTATACGTCTATATAAGTATAGGCCTAATGCTGAGAGGTATATTCACATATTCCATGATTTGAACCTTTAAATATAGCATAATTTCTAACCATACATGGTCCTGTGGGGATCCGGGTTAGAATAGGTCCTCAGTACCCCTTGCTTGTTGTATGCAGGCGACTAAATGGGGTGGTCCTTCCGATGATACCACCAAAACGAGACCTCATGTCACGTGGTACGATAAAGATCCCTCCCTGCTCAAAGGCCATAAGTGCCGAGCATAGGCCTAAATTTTGCAGCCCTTCACTGGCAGTTGTGACGTCTCCATATGAGTGAAAAAATTCTTGAGTTTGGGACGTTAAACAATATACAACCAACAAACCTACCAACCTAATCATACATGTACATAGACAGGTAAATTGCATTTGCCAGTAGTAAAGAGTTAAAGAAAATTCAGGTGATCACATTTAATGACGCAACCAACGTAGAATTAAAGTGATCATGGATTTTTCATCAATTATTCCAACTTAGCATTTGAAAGATAATATTTCAAAAACGTTTTCAAAGTCATAAAAAGATGTTTTCTTAGAAATTGACCTTTTCATCATTGTAATTATAAGATTTCTATACAGACTACTGTACAGTGCCAAAATATTTTGCCACACCACTAAGGTCCCTGGGTACAGGAGTCCTGAAAATTACAATTTATGTCCCCCTTGTCCCAAAGATGCTTCATACCAAATTTGAAAAGTATTGGAATGGTAGTTATCAAAAAGAAGTTTAAAATGTCGTTATTAATGGACTACACACGTCAACAGATGGAAGCAGATCAATAGCAATAGGTCTTTTGACTGAACTCAGGTGACCAAAAAAGTAGCACCTTCAAACACACGTGTAAAAATTCTAATAAAGGCTAACAAGCACATAACACCAAAACTAAAATGGCTACATTGGCGATTTGTCCATCATACATTGTATGGCATGAAATATTGAACCAACAAGAAAATATCTCAAATGACTTTTACAAAACAAAGCAAAAAAACAAAAAGAACACAAATATTGATATGAACGCATGCTCTCTCTCTCTCTCTCTCTCTCTCTCTCTCTCTCTCTCTATGATGCTACGCTGTTGCCACCATATATATGAGTACCGCAGAGTATGACGTCATACACAGGAAATGAAGTACCAGAATCGACTGTTTGAAAGAGTTTCCCTGTAAACAACAGCAATCATAATCGATGAAATAATACAAGGAATGTTTCCATTTCAGTACACGGTTTCGACATTAGCTGAATGACAAAATATTGATACCTTTCATATAATTTATATTAACCTACCTCAGTGTGCGATTGCGCTTGCGGTGAATATTCAGTCACAGCTGATTTGAGAATATATTGCTTTTCTATGTCATCCTCTAAAAATAGCATCGATTTCCAAGTCAAAATGATCATCTATAAACAGAGTTCTTGAAAAAGTGCGTGAATTGTTAGAAATCATTACCGTAGCTCTTTCTGTACTGTTTTTCACATTCTAATATAAATTCTATGAGGGCGTATGTAGTAGCGTAAGCTATGACGACATATGAGGCTTCAACGGGTGTATTTGATTTTTCCAGATTCACTCCGAAATATATTGTGGTAGCTGAAAAAGGAAAAACATGATAACATATACAAATGGCACTATGAAAATGTCTACGAGCAAGATTTGGCCTGATTTGTTTATCAAATAGCATTTTGCATAGGCGTGAAATGAGGATAGAAGAATCTACAATTAACTTTGGTTAAGGAACAGGAAGCAATCTTTGGTCAGGCATGAGCTTGTGAAACATAAAGACAATGCCACCGACCTTGTGCAAATGACGTTTATATAGGGTACGTCAAGACTGATTTGTGTCCAGCATTCCGTATCAACCATAAATGTATCTATTGCAGGTTGATAAACCCCGTGGGGACCCGGGTTAGAATAGGTCCTTAGTACCCCCTTGCTTGTTGTAAGAAGCGACTAAATGGGGCGGTCCTTCGGATGAGACCGCAAAAACCAAGGTCCCGTGTCACAGCACGTGTGGCACGATAAAGACCCCTCCCTGCTCAATGGCCAAAAGCACCGATCATAGGCCTACATTTTGCAGCCCTACATCGGCAGTGGTGACGTCTCCATATGAGTGAAATATTCTTGAGTTGGACGTTAAACAATATTCAATCAATCAATCTTTCGAACACGTGATTTTCTATTTTTACACGTTGTCTGTTAATAAAAAAAAAAACCAAAAAACACAATCATTCGATCTCACGATCTGACGCCGTTTGCTTTACATTCACACATCCTCCCACACCTGTCTTATTTTGTCCACAATTGCATGTAATATTAATATATGATGGGATAATAATTTCCATGTTTTCCAATTGGTTGAAATCGAACAGCCTTGCAAAAAGACATTATATTCACCGGCATGTGCCTTCGAGGTGAATGTAATGTGTGATTTCTCCAACATCGGGCCAAAAATGAATTAGGAATGACAAATTTGATTATCATTTATACCACTTAATTAAAGAAAATTTGACTATGTTGCACTTTAATCAATGTGTAAATTAAAGGACTTTGAACGTTTTCTACCAAGAAACGTAGTACAGCATTGGTTGAATCATATATAAACAGTAATACCGAGTTTGACATCAAGATAATCGATCAGGTATGATTCAGAAAGTTCTACGTGTTTTGATGTTTTGAATTATTTAGTCATATATGTGTAGTAAACAAACACTCGTGTCCCTAGCCTAGAACAGGACTGTGTTGCAGGATTGCTGTATACAAAGATGGCCGACCAGGTATCACTTCGTAAGCTCTAGTAGCCAGTATCGATGTTTTGAAATATTCAGTCATATGATGAAACAATTATTGACATATGATATTGATCGTTGTTCGTTATCTTCTTATTTTCTAAACTAGCAGCAAAAATATAGCCCTCTCCAATTTTTGGGGGAGGGGGGGGGGGGCTACGACTCCTTAGGATCTCAGTAATGGTGCAGACGTGGGAGGGATTCTAAACGTTTGCTGGTTTTCTTTACGTAAATGAAATTATATTCTATGTTTTTAAGTCTATATATGAATTTACAACCGGCAACTTACGATTTGTGAGACTCTATTCTACCGTTTTTAACAAATTTCCATACATGTATATCAATTTCTCGATTCATATTACAGTGTGCCATATTTGATGTACTTCCGGTTGTCAAGATAATTGCATATGCCCATATCAAGTAGGGTTTACATCAATGGATGAGTACGGAGGAGAAAGCGATTTCGTCGGTTTAAATTTTATATAGAGTTAAAAAAAAAACCAGCAGAGTTTATTTTTTTTCTGCCACCGTATGATTTTCGTTTCTTTGTCGGAATGGCTCGAGTAAATTAGATTGTCAAAGTTTAGGAATTCAGTAGATCAACCTACGAGATCTCGCGATAACAAGCAAGGCGGAGCAGACGAAGAATTTTGCATGCTGTACATTATATTAAAAAAAAAAAAAAAAAAAAAAAAAAAAAAAAAAAACCACCTTTATTGGACATTGCCCAAGCGCAACGCTATACTCTTTTTAGTGTGAACAACATTAGAGGGAAATGCACGGATATCTTCATAGGTTATTTATAAAAATATTTTGCACCATTACCGCGATTCTATGAAATTGTAGCCCTCTCTCGAAAATGTCAGAATAAAAAAAAGAGGGTTACATTATTGCAGCCATTTCTACGTCAATACGAGACTTTAGCTACACTTGTAGTACAATATTGACCTCACCCTCCTGACTAGTTGAATATTGTACCTCTCAGATACTATTGGCTTCGACATCGTATGTACTTTAAGACTATCAATGATTGTTTATCACAACTGTGTTTATAGTTGTAGATAAGGCCTTTGAGGATTATTCATGTGTAACACATTTTTTAGTAAGTGGTACATATTTTCGCGTGAACTTGTATATTTGCGCGTCTTGGAGCAGTTACTCATACATGGTGTAAATATTGGTAGTAAATATTCAGTGTTCATTTGAGACTGATTGAATCAGATCATTGTATTTCCTTCAAAAAGTTGTAGTCCAGAACATGGAATGACGGACAGACATAGACAATATGATTGACGATACGAGTATTCTCATATTAGACAACTATCGGGCAATATTACTAGTTCTCCAGTGAGGCGAGCTTAGTCATGATATATAACAATCGGGCAATATTATGAGTATTCCACTAAGGGGAGTATAATCATGATATAGAATTATCGGGCAATATTACTAGATATCCACCGAGGCGAGCTTAGCCATAATACGCAACAATCGGGCAATATTATGAGTATTCCACTACGGGGAGTATACTCATAATATAGAACTATTGGGCAATGTTACCAGGCGAATATAGACGAATCAGATAGATCAAATCGCATACTGTAGATGCAACAAAGAATGTCTGTTGATACCACTTTGAAATGTGCAATGACTTTGGTAAATGCGGTATGAAAGGTGAAGATAACAAACAGTGATCAATCTCATAATTCATATAACCAATACAAAATAGAGAGTTGGGCAAACACGGACCCCTGGACACAACAGAGGTGGGATCAGGTGCCTAGGAGGAGTAAGTATCCCCTGTCAACCGGTCACACCCGCCGTGAGCACTATATCTTGATCAAGTAAACGGAGTTATGCGTAGTCAAATTCAGTGTGCCAGTATACATTTTTTGAATTTTACTTTGAAATCATAACCAATCTAATAAAGATTATATGTTAAACCCCTAACAAATTCCGCATATATGCGAGCGGATCTAACATAATATGTATACGGTATGACCGTTGGACCGAGCGAAGAATGTAATGGTCATTGAAGTGTCCCAAGTGGTAATCATAATTCCTTTAAGTACGGTAGATTATGATTCATTTAAAAATATATATTTTGAATGAAATTTTCCTTACGCTAAACACCCAGTAACATCTAAGTATTAAAGGGGTTTATATGGGGACAATAGTTTTACGGGATCCGTCTATTCATTGAACGCGGGAAATAAAACGCAAGGCGACGTAAACGGTGCATCGTGACGTCACATTTAGCCTCGATTTTTTTCTCTTTTTCAAAGCAAACAATTATAAACAACAATAATACATTCCGTATGCAATGAAAAAGGCCGTTAAAACTAAACAAAATTAACCAATGAATTCAAAATGGTAAAAAAGTAACCGTGATCTTATTCAAAGAAACTCATGAACTCGTTCATCTATTTAGTCGTATTACGGTTTTATATGTATTTATTTGCTAAAACCTGTTACAATGATAATTATACTATTCACTTTGAACAAACTGAGTGTTTAAATTAGAATTGCACGTCAGAGTCTTCTATTATTGGCATTCAAAATAAAACACGAATAACTGTTGAAGCGGGTAATGAAAAAATAAATGGCGGCGCCCATATGGATCACGAAAATTTCAGTGAACGTATATAGAGATTATCTCTTTTTCTTTTGCTGATTTTGACTTTTTTCTTTTACATATGTGTTACCTTTAGAGCCTTGCTTCGCGGACGGGCCTTCGGCCCGTCCGAGCTTCGCTCGGTATAATTTAATCGGATTGCATTTCCAAGCAATCTACACTAGTTGACGTTAAATATACATACCTGCTAAAATTTGTGCTGACATCCCCACGAACATATGTGAATAGTGAAATACGTGTCGGTATTTGTGTCCCGGTTTACAGCGGAATAGAGCCATCACTGGCTGTAAAAGAGACGGAGTGGGGGCTTTCAACATACATGACAACAGAAATCCCGAAGTTTGAATAGAATGCACGATACTTCCCCGAGACCGTCATAATGAATTTGATCATGTGACATGACCTCGGTTATTTGAAATATTATAACAGAAACATAGTGACGTAATATGGTACATACGTTCACCAGGCTTAGTGCCATGACTGTGATCCCGAGAATTGGATGGTATTTCAGGTATACACTTCCATCAGTCATCTGAGAAGATAAAAGATCTGTATAAAATTTCATCATCACTAACGTGTAGTTCTCGACATCTGATAAAATCGAGTATACATGTACCTGGAGAAGAGTTCCGACTTTTATGAATATAATGGCAAAGGCAAGTCCCGTGATAAGAAACACCGACGACATAAGTATTCTGTGAATCTGAAATCAAATGAAATGTGTAATACAAGTGTTACTGTGAATCCGAAATCAGATGATATGTGTACATGTATCACAAGCGTTTCTGTGAATCTGCAATCAAATGAAATGTGTATTACAAGCGTTTTTGTGAATCCGAAATCAGATTATATGTGTATCACAAGCGTTTCTGTGAATCTGAAATAAGATGACATGTGTATTACAAGCGTTTATGTGAATCTGAAATCAGATGAAATGTGTATTACAAGCGTTTCTGTGAATATGAAATTAGATGAAATGTGTAATTACAAGCGTTTTTGTAAATCTACAATTAGATGAAATGTGTATCACAAGCGTTTATGTGAATCTAAAATTAGATGAAATGTGTATCACAAGCGCTTCTGTAAACATTTCACGAGCGCCCGCAACAAGAAAACAGATTACAGTACACAGTTTATTTTTCACTTTCATTTGGTATTCGCGTTTTTTATATAAGTAAGTTTGTGATCATTGCAGTTTTTACATTAGGGAAAAATTTTGGGGGAGGGGGGTAACAAAATCAAGGCATGTTTAGAGGTAGATATATGGAGCTTTGTAGAACAGTGTAGTACGTAACGAAAACCAGCTTTAATAAACAACATTAAGGCCAAAATGTGATTGGATAACTCACAGCGAACCAGACTTTGACTCCGCAAGGCATCGATCCCTTCCAGTTTGACTTATAGTAGCGCGCAATAATTATACCCAGACTGGACAAAAGAATCCACGCAAAAATCATCAGGCTGCCTAAAAAAGTATTTCAAATTTTTAGGTACTGCATTGTAACATTTTTAAAGGTCAATGTGAGATAGGTAATATATATGTCTATGTCATATTTCTCCGACATTAATTAAGAAAACCGTTATTGACATTCCATGAAACGCCTTAAAAACAATTTACTTAACATTTTAAAGATAAGGAAGTATCGTGTGGTGACACTTATAATTGATTGATACGGATTTCTCTTAATTTGACTAAGATTTGAGAGAAACTAATTGCTTAATGGTTACCGTGTAATTTGTACATCAACATGGACTCATCGCCGGCCCCGACATCTTGATTCAAAAGGAAGTCCACTTTAGCTGCACTGACAACAGGTGTATGTTCGTGTCGCTTAGGTTTCCCTGTCAAAATACGTAAGATCGAAATCATTATATTTCGTCTTTAATTCCCTCGCGGTTTTGATATTTAGTATGTCCAACGAGATCTCATTTACTGCGTTAGGGCAACTTTTCATTTAACTATCACATATAGTGAGTTCAGGCACGTAGCGTATTTTTTAAAGTAAAGGGGTAGGAAGGGGGAGCAAACAGAGAAAAAATCTTGCATTTCCACTACCCTTCACTGCTACCATAAAAAAGTGACAAGTTAATTATTTCATCTTTGCATGTGATAATAACGCGAAAAGTACGCCACATGTCAAGAAAAGGGTGTGTGTGGCAAAAGTGGGGGCGTGGCTACACGTAGGTGACTGGAGATTGATGCATAAAAGTAATGTCGGAATTGTTATAATGACTCGAGAAAATCTCACAAGCTGAATAAATATCCACACACAGCAGAAGAAATAATTCTTTTTTGTTTCATCGGGTGATGAAAGTAGCTAGCATTGCAGAAAAATTTGCATAACCCGTGATGAAACAACAAAGAAAGACATTTTGTTGTTCATGATATTATATTTTTATGCATCGTTTAGAATATAAACTAGATTTAAGTACTTAAATATTATATGATTGACCCATTCGCTACGTTCACTTTGATGATGCTCCATATTTGGTAATGATTACACAGGCAGAGGTGGTACTAAACGCCGGATCGAACTAGTTTTGCAGCAAGCATGCATTCATTGTCGCAGATAAAAGCAGTGTCAATTTCAAAAGTAATATAAGAGAAAAGATCCAGTGAATGTAAATATATGGTATTGTGATTTGATTTTTTTTTTTGCGTCGTCATCTGCGACTAACCCACCAGGAATTTAATCTAATACCTCGTGTTTTAGCACTAAGGTATTCGCTTGCGACAATCTGAAAAATCTTCAAATATTTTTGTATCAGAAATGAATCACTAATTTGTATACAAGAGTTTCCCAACTGACGCATAAGTTTCCTAACTCATTTTTCTTAAGAGTTCTAAAATTGTATAGTTCCAATGTCCCGTATTCCGTAAAGTTTTTTCGAATTGAATCTTGGATTTATTGACATGTATAGAAGAACTATAGAAGAGTCATCATCAAATTGTACAAAGGTTGACCTTGGTCACTAGGAAGTAGGGGCGTCTACGTGAGAAGGAATACCTCTTCCTGTGGCTTTAATCTCGACATTTAGATAAATCGACGACGTTTTATATAACAACAATAATAATTTTCATTCTTATGTCGATTTGATGTATCCCTGTGAAGTCGAAATGAAAGACACCATAGAGTCTTCCACACCTGCTTCATATTTGAATATTTTTTTTAACATGCATGTTAACGCAAACCAACAACTCAACTTTATGACATATATGGAATGATTTCAGCTTCTCCATCGTCAGCTTCCCATATTTATGTAGCAATATCCATTATCACCTGCATATGCACTTCCGTTCCAGTTTTAATTTTGGTTAATTAAAAGGTTGAGGATAACGAACAGTGGTAGAACAGAAGCTGTCATTGGTTAAAAAGACCACCCTATTCGTTTGATTTGTTTTTGAATTCTGCATTGAATTCCTTCAATAGCAAACAACAAAAAGTATCTATTTGGGGAATGTTGTTAGAAAGTCTCTATCAATAGGGGACTGATCTCTACTAGAGGGACAGTCGTAACAAAACGTCTCTATTGGGAGGTGGGGGTAGGTGGGGGTCGTAACAAAAGACTGTTGATAATGTATTTTTAGATTCATAAATTTATTTATTTATTTTTCGTTAATTTTCCAAATATTTTACAGAATCCATGGTTATGATACTCCGTGTGAGGTTTCTGTTGAACAATGAATGGGTAGAGCGTTTATATATGTGTGTACAATGTGTACCGATTATGAGAGTAAAACATTTTGTTTTCTTATTCTACTCATGAAACTAACCTTTCAGTAACTTCATTTTTATAAAAATTATATCAGAATAAATATCTTTAAATACCTGTATTCAAAATTGCAGATGTTATGAGAACTTTATTACACGTGTAAATGGATTTTCTCTAATAATAAGATTAAAGCATATTTATTAAAAAGTGTGTCGGTCCCTAACTTTTGGCCAGGTGCGTACATATAAGACGATGCTTACAGATTCGGAAACTTTGTTGATTCTACGGATGTGTTATACTAACAGCATCTTCGTTATTCAAGAGTTATGAGAAGGGATTGGAAGTTTTGGTTAGCAGTAATGTACAACAGAGAAATTTGTATTTTAGAACAAGTTTAATATTACTTACCACTTCTGATAGGGCCGTTTCCCAGTAAGAGATAATATTTTCGTGAGAGACTGTACACGTCTCCCAAATCTCCAGTTACGTTAATTTGGCGCGAAAACGAGCATGTCATAACTGTATCCACGATACTTGCAGTCATGTTTAGTAACCCAAGCGTGGTCTGAAAACGGATACATAGAGACATCTAGTTACAAAACATCTAAGAGATTTCTCTAAGATACATCTGATATCGTTTTAGATAATGCTTTGTAATATTGTGTCATGATGACGTAGTTCGTATTTGAATACAACCATTCACAGAACGATTCATAAACTAAAAATAAAATCTTACGTTTGGCAATGGAGAGAACGAGTAGCCATTATTGATACCCTCTATAACACTGAATATTGTATTGTCGTATAGGCACATCACAACACTTGTTCTTGCCTGAAAGTATATACACATTTCTTTCTTTCTTCTTCTAAACAC
Source organism: Ostrea edulis (assembly GCF_947568905.1). Lineage (NCBI taxonomy): Eukaryota > Metazoa > Mollusca > Bivalvia > Ostreida > Ostreidae > Ostrea > Ostrea edulis. Next base: position 26,839,871 of record NC_079166.1, read on the forward strand.
TACACACAAACACACAACAGCATGTTAGAGAGGAAAGCACAGACCATTTTTCCATTCGGGGAGAGTCCTATCGCCACCCATCTGTGGTCTGGATTTGTTGGGCGTGACATGATTCTGAAGTCCACCACGTTTTCATGTCTTCTCCACAAAACCACTGCGTCACACGCGTCACCGGAGCAGGATTTGAAACAACCAAAGCCTTTCTCACAACGAGGCATGTCGGAAGGCGTCTGGAATGGATAGGAGCGGTGTCTTTTGAACACTACTTATACATGTATGATAAAAAAAAAAGAGATGATCTCATACAGTAACAATAGTTATATAAAAAGAAAAGGATACATACACATGTGTTCAGTTCAAACATATATTGAATACTAGTACATTCACGAATCACAAGCCCTTTCTGGATATTTGACATCCATCTTCAGGTGTACGTCATGTGAATGTCTACTCTATCCTTCCTTTCTCTCTGAACATACTGTAAACCAACAATTTATTCGCGGCTATTTTATTTCGCGATTCATCTGTGGTAAACTGGTTTGTGGCGAGTAATTCACGCGATCGAGTCTTTTTCGAGCAAATGATAGACATTGAAGGACTGGTTCGCGAAGACAAATATTTGCGACGATGAGGTTCTCGCGAAATTTTCGCGAATAAAAGTTGTTTTACAGTATATGTAAGTATAAGATTATTGGTATGCATTTTGAATGTTTCAAAGACATGTTTACATTCATACCTGTGTGGTGCCCGAAGAGAGTGACGTGGTGATGTGGGGCGGATTGGTGGTGACGTCAGTGGTATTACCAGGGGGTGGGGACGGAACAATGTACTCAACGTGTAAAGACTGGGACTCAATGTTTTCCCAAAACGTCGTGTAAGTCTGCACGACTGTAGCTCTACAACAGGGACACAGATTCATCAAAACAAACACTACATCAGTATACATGTACAGATACACTGTGTGAATAAACAAAAATGAGTTCACAAAAATTTTATCCACTGAACAATTCATGATATACCATGTAGACGCAAATCCGTCAAATTTATGTTCGGGTTTACGGTACTTTAGGGCGTAAGACTATCAGCGTTTATGGACGTAGAATATCCCCCGCAGGTTTTTATGTGTTCGACAATTCCTGATCAGTTTAATAGTACGTGTAGTATAGTGTTGGTTTTAAACCAGTGGTCCTTTTCACAAAATATCTTACGGAAAATTTTAAACAGCAGAAAATATTTTATAATTCTTCACTCATGATATATTGTATCTCTGAATGAACAAAGCTAAGTGTATACATTGTGAAAATGGACATTCTTCCCCGGGGCACAGTTGCACTTGGTTGAATGTAAGGCAGAGACAGTTTTTTTTAAAAATCTTAGTCGTAAGATTTGTTTGTGAAAATGACCGCCGAGCCTTACCTGAACTTCACTGTTCCACTAAATGTTGAAGTAGGTTTCCAGGAGAGACTGATAGACGATTTTGGCTTTGGATCAGAATGCGTTGCGCCCTGCAAATAACGGAGAGAACATATTTCTATATATATCTAAACATGAGATTATGTAAGAGTCTTCAAAATATAGCCACGTTCGACTTACACCACTACAGGTCTGATGAGCATTGCTCGGTACAGTAAATTCACCTCCCGAAAACCTAATGGTATCTGACAGGTTTGTGAAAACCTCTATCAGGAACCCGTCAAAAGTCGTCCCATTCTGATTGTCGCCGGATGTGATTGTTACTGAAAAGAGAAGGCATATAGAGAGTGTAAAAATTAGTGTAAGGGAAATCTTTTTATGTAAATTTAAGGGAGGAATGACACCCAAAGAAATCTGATATGGATAGAAAGTAGAGGATATGTACAAAAATATTGTAAAATTGAAAATGTTCAAATTTACCCTGTTTACTTAAAAAATGCAGTTCTAGTAGATAGTAATCGGGGGGGGGGATTAATATACCATACAAATTCATAAAGGAAAATCATATGATATGCGGTATAATGTTGGATGAATTTCTGTGAAAAATGTTTCATGGTACATGTAAAAGAGATGAAGAGAAAACTAATGAAGCACTTGCAAAAATCTTCTCTGGATTAGTCCGCTGCGCTTTGTACAGCTCTCATTATCAAAATAACAAAAACCGTAAAATCCAGTCAGTGGTTTGGCAAAATCTTGAATATACTTACTTAAGGTAGCTCATTACACCAAAATTTTATTTAATGGCTCGTTAAAATATCTCTTATGAAGTATGATTTCACCATCGAAAGAATGATACAAGCTCTCAAGTATTTTATATGCTTTTTTTTTATTATTCATCCCGGAATGATGAAAAAGGTCTTTTATTATCAAATAAGATATTCTAGAGTCCAAATGTCGCTGTTATTTGGTACATGATTTGAATATCTAATAAAACATGCCTAAAAGACTCAGATATAGATTCTAAACCTTATAATATTTTAGTAAAAAACAAAAGGAAAATTGAAAACGCTATTCGTTAATATTTTTTAAACCTACAGATAAAATCTTCACAAAACATGTCAGTTAGAAAAGAGATACATCGAAGAAATATATTTAAAAAAGAAATTGAAACGAAATGACCAAATTCCAGATATAATCACTATATTCAAACTGGAGAAAAAAGTACCGATCCCGATCAAAATTGATAGAAATGACTAAAATAATCATATTGTTGCCCATTGTATGCACTGTTCATCAAGAAATTAGTTTCCTTTGTAAAGTCGTTTAATTTGTCAACTATTTTACATCAAGGGAATGCAGTTTTCCGATTACAATGCTCTCTATGACTCCTTTTTTATTCCGATCGGGCTTGGTTCAAATTTGAAAATTCGTAATATTTCTGAATTTTGACAATTTCATTTCAATTTCTTTTTAAAATATATTTCTCTGATATATCTTTTTTCTAACTGACATGTTTTGTAAAGATTTTATCCATAGGTTTAAAAAATATTACCAAATAATTTATGTTTTCAATTTTCATAAATATTTTTTAATTTAAAGAATTAGAATTAGAATCTGAGTCGTTTAGGTATGTGGTTTTTTTTTTTAGATATTCATATTATGCATCAAATCACAGCGAAACTTGAACTTTAGAGTATCATATTTGCAAACATAGTACCTTTTTATCCTTCCGGGAAAAGAGCTTGTATTACTCTTTTGTTGGTGAAATCATTCTTTATAAGAGGTCTTTTAACGAGCCATTAAAAACAATTGGTGTGATGAGTTATCTTAATTGGAAGTGATTGATAAAGTCCAGTCTCCTGGGAAATTAAATCTATTTGTTCAGTGCACTATCCACTCTGTTGTTTGGACTTTATAACGTGAGTTTGCATGACAAGTCACCGGAATACAGATATAAGTGCATTTGTATTTTAAAAATAATTCACATATTAGAAACTTACAATTTGAATAACATGTTCTAAAATTAATTTCACCTAACCTCATTCGTACAGAACAATGACATTTCAGACATTTTCGGTCCCCTCTAATCCTGTGGGGGTCCGGGTAAGAATAGGTCCTCAGTACCGCTTGCTTGTCATAAGAGGCGACTAGATGGGGCGGTCCTTCGAAAGAGACCGCAAAAACCAAGGTCCCGTGCCACAGCAGGTGTGGCACGACAAAGATCCCTCTCTGCTCAAAGACCATAAGCGCCAAACATAGGCCTAAATTTTACAGCCCTTCACCAACAATAATGACGTCCCCATATCAATGACATATTCTCGAGAGGGAAGTTTTAAAACATTATACCACCAACCAACCGTCCTCCGAAATACTTTGCAATACATACTTGTAAGATTTTCTTCTGCAGTGAAATTGGAAGAAGACAGTTTAATGACGTAAGGCGGTGACGTATTTTGGGGACCAACACCATGGTTGGGTGTCATGGAGTTGCAGGCAGAATCAGGAGCTCCAGAAGGATATCCATAGCAACCACAGAGAAACACCAAACCTAAGTAGACGACGATCATTCTGGCTGAAAAATGAAGGATTAGAATATCAAATAAAATATTTATAAACGATGCATTCATTTCGTGCAGACGTACAAGTCAAAATCAAATATCTGTACACACTTACTATTGACAACCAACGTGAATGAGAGGCCCAGCTATTCTAATACTTGCACAATTTTATCAACTCAAATTTAAAGATTATCCAAGCAGTAATCCACGAGTTCTATCACATGATAAGTTTGTCACGTGTATCTGACTTAAGTACAGGGTAAACAATGACAAATCATAATCAACTTCATTTAACTCCAACATTAATTGGAATAGGAAAATTAAAAAAAAAAAATAGAAAGAAAAGCGTGCACCAAATATATACGTATAAACATTGTTTTCTTACAGTACAATCCGTTCTCCTGACTGAATTGCATATATATTCTAATCTCACCTATATAATACACCTTTTGTTTACAGTTGTTATCATTTAAGAATGCAGTCACAAGCATAATTACAGGTGAACTGAATGCAGAATATACATTTGTAAGTAAAAGTGTACAGAGTAGTAGGTTGTTTAAGTACTAGTGTACTATCGATAACGCTGGTCAACGAGACACAGACACTGAGGTACGCAAAACACTGATGCAGTGCATGATCTGGAAATCACAAAGGCATCGTGTTTACCGGGGAGAAAACCCATTAACGAAGTACATGTAAAATGATTTAGTCCAAACATCCCAATTTAAAGCTTATTTTTCTGTAAATATTGTCTGAAATATGACCCCCCCCCCCTTCTCTGTGCATGTAGGCTTATATTCTATAAAACCACGATAAATATTGTTTAAAATGTCACGATAAAAATTGAGAAAAGAAAATTGAATTTTGAAACCACCAGCAGAAAAACGTAATCCAGTCTGGAAACTTACAAAATCCAATCTGGCAAAATACGTAATCCAGTTCGGCAACATTCACGTGATGAATTCTAGTCGGCGCGGGACTTATATGGACTGTGTCTTTTCATCGTACCCAGGCCCCTCTCCCTTCAACAGAATCGATGAATTATGCAATGGCGGCTCTAGAGGGTTGTAACGAGGGTTAGATCCACCACTGTTTTGATGGTGGTTTGGGTAGGACTTTTGAATGCTGGTGGATGCACGTATTGAAATTATCACTATGTACAGTAAATGAGTGAAGGCCTCGATCACGTTTCGTTAACGGGCGCGGATCATCACACTAAACTTGACGCGGTGATGATCCTTGTGTACGTATCAACAACGTGTTATTGTGATATATGTAGGTTGATACTATTTGGACGAGAGCAACGAGTGCTAAACAAATTCTAAACAAACGTCACCACGAACGGAAGTGTATATGATGGCAAAAAATAACGTTGTTCTCTTAGGGCTCTTTGATTCGTTCGTAAATTGTTTAGAGTATTCTTCCTGTTCGGAAAACGTCGATGTCAAAACTGATTGCGGTACATGTAGCTCAGTGGTAGTGCGTTCGTTTCAGAACCGGAAGGCCGTGAGTTTTCGTTTTCATCCCACGTGTTTACATTGTAGCTGATATATTGCAGCCAGACAGATTAATGTGATTCTTGAACAACGTTTAATTCAATTTTAAAAAGGATATCGCACTATTAGAAATCGTTTGTATTCACCTTTTATGAAACTAAAAGATAGTAAGCTTATAACTTAAGGTAACTCCATCCTCGCAGTTTTGTCTTACACAAGTTTTAAAAGTGTATTTATTTCCATTTATTAGCGTTAAAACTAACAAATTATCAAAGAAAATACATAGGTCATCATACGTTTTAAGATGCGAGACGTACATAAACAGAATCATATATCACCGTCAGAAAATTAAAATTTTCTTTAAACAACGTTATCAAAATTTCATACAAACTGGTTATGACAATATGACAGTATTCATAACAATTTCATGAAACTGTATCTTCACAAAAATATACAAAATGTCTGTAAAAAATAAAGGAAATATATCGCATAATAGACTTGATAGAGAAATCAATAAAAACAGAGTTATTGTCCTTGGATTCAATATTTTAAAACTTATCATTGATTATTCATCTATAACTAATACTTTTAAGATAGTGTATTAAGATATTTTACAAAACCTATCGGAAAAGACTCCAACAAAACATATTCCTATCATGCATAAATCTAAATAAATCATTGATTTTACAAAATCTGATGACATCACAGGGGGGTGGAATTACTTTAACAAAACCCAAAATTACATTTCCGTCCCTTGTATGAAAGGTGAAGATAACGAACAGTGATCAATCTCATGACTCCTATAAAGGTGAAGATAAAGAACAGGGATCAATCTCATAACTCCTATAAAGGTGAAGATAAAGAACAGTTATCATCTCAAAACTCCTATAAAAGTGAAGATAACGAACAGTGATCAATCCCACAGCTCCTATAAAAGTGATGATAACGAACAGTGATCAATCTCGTAACTCCTATAACGGTGAAGATATCGAACAGCAATCAATCTCATAACTCTTATAAGTAATACAAAATATATAGTTGGGCAAACACGGACCCCTGGACACACCAGAGGTGGAGTCAGGTGCCTTGGAGGAGTAAGCATCCCCTGTCGACCGGTCACACCCGCTAAGAGCGTTGTGTCTTGATCAGGTAAATGGTGTAATCCGTATAATCAAGTGAGGAAGTCTTAAAATCAGCTGTCCCTGTCTATTATTTCGAATCCAATCATTTTACCTTAGATATCTTTACTAATACGCCAGTTTTAAGATAAGAGTTCTTCTGTGTAGGAGATGCATTTAGTGGAACTTTTAATGCTGAAGTGGGACAAAGTGGACCTACAGTCAGTGTGGAATACAATGAAATGTATTGAAAGTGATTTCTCTTTAAGTGTGTAAATGTAGGAAATACAAAATACTATCGAAATAGATATTTTATTAAATTGGAAACATACAAACAGTGTCATATTTACAAGTAATTTCCTGAATATGATACGTAAACTGTACAAGCAATGAAATAAGGTCATATAATAAGAATTCCATTTATTTGATTACTTCCCGAATGCTTATTATAAAGAGATTTGGCCCACTCCCGCATGTAAACAGATTGTTTCGCGCTTTATTATGTACATCTGTACGAGAGTTCTCCAAACGAAAATAACTCGGACGTGTCTCGAAACCGGCGCATTGAAATAATAAGTAAACCATTTCCTCATGAATGTGAACAATGTTCGTATGCATCTTGATAAATATAGTGCGACTATTTTAACGACTGGGATATTCCCACAGAAATGAAAGTAGAATGCAGATATGAATTGGTTTTCATTTTTGAAAGTACAAATGTACATGAGGGTATGAACAGCACCGCTTCACGCCAGCATGAGTTTCATGAAGCGTTTCCTAAAGCATCGCAGTTCACGCTCTCATGCATTTCCAAAAGTGAAATTCATTTCTCAAATATGTTGTCTATAAATCGGGAACATTCTGCCCTACTTTTTTGACTGCCTTTGTCTTAATGTTTAGACAACTGAAAAGTCAAAATTTAGCTTGAGTTCAAGGTCATGAAACAATGATAAAGCCACAATCAGGTGCATAGTGTTTCACGTACAGTGGTACATTGTAAATAATACATACGTACAGTGATATATTGTAAGTAATACATACGTACAGTGGTACATTGTAACTAATACATACGTACAGTGGTACATTGTAACTAATACATACGTACAGTGGTACATTGTAACTAATACATACGTACAGTGGTATATTGTAACTAATACATACGTACAGTGGTACATTGTAACTAATACATACGTACAGTGGTATATTGTAACTAATACATACGTACAGTGGTACATTGTAACTAATACATACGTACAGTGGTATATTGTAACTAATACATACGTACAGTGATACATTGTAACTAATACATACGTACAGTGGTACATTGTAAATAATACATACGTACAGTGGTACCTTGTAACTAATACATACGTACAGTGATATATTGTAAGTAATACATACGTACAGTGGTACATTGTAACTAATACATACGTACAGTGGTATATTGTAACTAATACATACGTACAGTGGTACATTGTAACTAATACATACGTACAGTGGTATATTGTAACTAATACATACGTACAGTGATACATTGTAACTAATACATACGTACAGTGATATATTGTAAGTAATACATACGTACAGTGGTACATTGTAACTAATACATACGTACAGTGATATATTGTAAGTAATACATACGTACAGTGGTACATTGTAACTAATACATACGTACAGTGGTATATTGTAACTAATACATACGTACAGTGGTACATTGTAACTAATACATACGTACAGTGGTATATTGTGAGTAATACATACGTACAGTGGTACATTGTAACTAATACATACGTACAGTGATATATTGTAACTAATACATACGTACAGTGGTACATTGTAACTAATACATACGTACAGTGATATATTGTAAATAATACATACGTACAGTGGTACATTGTAACTAATACATACATACAGTGGTATATTGTAACTAATACATATGTACAGTGGTACATTGTAAATAATACATACGTACAGTGGTACCTTGTAACTAATACATACCTACAGTGGTATATTGTAACTAATACATATGTACAGTGGTATATTGTAACTAATATATACGTACAGTGGTACATTGTAAATAATACATACGTACAGTGGTACCTTGTAACTAATACATACGTACAGTGGTATATTGTAACTAATACATATGTACAATGTACAGTGGTATATTGTAACTAATACATACGTACAGTGGTATATTGTAACTAATACATACGTACAGTGATATATTGTAAATAATACATACGTACAGTGGTACATTGTAACTAATACATACGTACAGTGAAATATTGTAACTAATACATACATACAATGTACAGTGGTATATTGTAACTAACACATACGTACAGTGGTATATTGTAAATAATACATACGTACAGTGATATATTGTAACTAATACATACGTACAGTGGTACATTGTAACTAATACATACGTACAGTGGTACATTGTAACTAGTACATACGTACAGTGGTATATTGTAATAATACATACGTACAGTGGTATATTGTAACTAATACACACGTACAGTGGTACATTGAATCTAATGTATATGGACAGTGGTACATTGTAATCTCGGCTGAGATTCGCCCTGGCTGAATATTTGGACTGACGCCTTTACCGAATCTCGGAGCAATCCTTCATAATTAATGTCTGAAAATTTACTTTTCAGCTTCAGCCGGTTCTAGCAATTGATGTGCACAGAGTTGACGTTGCTGTTCTCTTAAAATAAGTGATTTAACTGTTAAACTAACTCTACATATATATTACTATCAATTGTGCATTGCTTGCTGTCGAGGTATAAAAATCCCAAAATGAAAATAGTTACTAAATTTTCTGTTCAAAGGAAGACTTCCATGGCACAATATTTTATCTCCTGAAATTGAGGAGTCCCTTAATAGTCTGTTTTATCTAGTTACTGATACATTGTATCTCCAAATACAGTACCTACTTGCTAATTCAAAAAACAAACAATAGGAACTCTTCAATTTCGGGAGATAAAATATTGCGCCATTGAAGTCTTCATTTGAACGTAAAAAGTGATCGTTTTATCTTATGGAATTTACATACTTAGACGATAAGTAATGCAGCATTAATAGTGATACAGATTTGATTTAATAGTCAACGAACTTATTTGAAGCGAACAGCAGTGTCAACTAAGTGCACCTTAATTGCTAGAACCGGCTGAAGCTGGAAGTAAATTTCCAGATATGAATTATGAAGGACCGCTACGAGATTCGGTGAAGGCGTCAGTCCAAATATTCAGCCAAGCCGAATCTCAGCCGAGATTATGGTACATTGTAGCTAATGCATACGCACAGTGGTACAATTTTTACGGATTTAGCTTGCAACACGTAGACAATTTGAACCTGCGGGTTTCATTTCTGATTTTGAGAACAACAACAAAGATGACATACATTCTCTTTTTTTCGCAAGAACGAATTTCGTGGGGACCCGGGTTAGATTAGGTCCTCGGTAACCCCTTGCTTGTCGTAAGAGCGTAAGATGCGAATAAATGGGGCGGCCCTTCGGATGATACCTCAAAACAGAGGCCCCGTGTAACAGCAGGTGTGGCACGATAAAGATCCCTTCCTGCTCAGTGACCATAAGCACCGAGCAAAGGCCTAAATACTAAGAGAACTACACTGGTTACCTGTACAGTATAGGACACAATATAAGACACTTACTTATACTTACAAAGCCTGATGAGTGTCCAACTTATATCAAACGATTACTAGAGGTATATAAGCCTACCCGAAATCTTAGGTCTATAAAACAATCGGGCACTCTAGTTGTTCCAAAAAGTCGAACTGTTACGTACGGGGATCGGTGTTTCAGAACAACAGCTCCAAAACTGTGAAATGCCCTTCCAGAACATGTAAGGAACTGTAGAACACTGTGTGCGTCACTGAAAACACATTTTTTCCATCAAGTTTTCCAGGACTAGTTTCTCTCATTTCAGTCATTAGTGTTTGCTGTTTCAGTGCATTAAGATTATCTTATTTGTTTTGACTGTGTGTCTTAGTTTTCGAGTACCATTTTGTGATGTTTTATATAAATTTTTTTTTATTAAAACTGAGACATTATATGCTAAGTGTGTGTGTGTGTGTGTGTGTGTGTGTGTATTTCATTATTATTATTTTAATACGCCCTGAAACTGATTTTATTCTCATCTAGCATATTATGGTATCTTGTGTTTTCATGTTTTATATGTACAATCAGGATAGGTACAGCTACAGACTGTTTACATGTGATAACGCCTTTTATATAATTGCTTTTTAACGTTTTATTTATTTTCTATGTATTATGTGTATAACATTCTATTGTAAGGTATATATGCATTGTAAAGCACCTTTGAGCGTACATAGTGTATGAAAAGGGTGCTATATAGATATGGTATCATTTTATTATTTAAATTTTGCAGCCCTTCACCGGCAATGGGGACGTCCCCGTATGAGTGAAATATTCTCGAGAAGGACGTTTAACAATATTCAATCAATCAATCTTAAGAACGAAGAGGGTTATCTATAATATTACATGTACATGTTCCTCTGAATGAATGAATCATAATTAAGCAGTTGTGTCTTCGCTTAGTAAAAATTATATTCGTTTAAGATAAACCAAATGAAAAATATGGTGGTGGTTTTGAAACCTTTGGAGATACGGTCTTATGAAACATTAATTGAGCAGACCTCGCTCTTGAATTTTAATTTAATAAATTCCATTTTTAAACAGCATCTACATGTAGTACATGACCTTCTAAATACTTTCTATCAGCATTCGAGGATATTACATCGATCTTTAGTGCGGGTATTATAGTTTGAAATATTCGGAACAATTTCTCGTAAATATTCAGATATAGTACTTTAATGAATTTTAAACATAACAGATATTTTCCTTTGCAGAATATCTTGAACAAAAATTTAATGTTAATATCCCATACTTCTTCCTTTCAAATTAGATCATATATTGATATATTTACTTTTGAAAATAAGTCAAAGCAGAATTAAAATAGAGTAAGTTTACATAACAAAAACATGGTTTCTTTTTCTCTCACCTGGTGAATAATGCAAGATAAATTCCAAATCCCCGGAGTATCACCTCCCCCAGACCTGGATCGAATACATGTATCCGTTGCACATGCATAACCTTAATGAAGCGCTTAATGGATCGACATGTATATATAGAATTCATATTTAATTGCATAACCTGTTAAACTGTCCTTCACGCCCGAATAAACAATAGTTCATCATATGACTTAAAAGTAAGATGACAGAATTACATATTTTATATAACTAAGTAAGAAAGAAAAAGATAGAGAGAAATACACATGTAGATAGAGAGAGAAGAGAGAGGGATAAAAAAGAGAGATAAAGCAATATTAGGCATTATATAACACTTCCTCTATGGTAATAAAACTGTTTTGGTCATGTGTCACGAGACCAAGTCCATTGATGTTTTTCATAGTGCGGTTGAATGCCTTTAATGAATCCACAAGGTTAACTTAAAAATAGACTTTGTGTTCAAGGTATTTCGGGCGACGAAGCGATGCACATACTGAAAGGTGGGTTTTGAACTCCTCAAGAGGGTCGAGTCTCTGGCCATTTTATTTTCAAAAATGAAATAGTTTTTAAAACTTGAGGTAAATACTCAAGTTCTATGCGGAAAAAGTTTTCAGCAAGATGGAAAAGTTTTATATCTCCATTTAAATACTACATACATATACTTGCGTTTAATAAAAATGAAATGATTTTGTGAATTTCTAACTCGATTAATTCGTCAATTTGTTTTTATTTAAACAATAAAATGCTTTCTTTATTGTTTCATCGGGTGATGAAGGTAGCTAGCATTGCAGGGGAAAAAATCATAACCCGTGTAAGCGGGTTATGTAAATTTTTTTCTGCGATGATTGCTACCTTCATCAATCGATGAAACAACGAAGAATGACATTTCATTGTTAATATTCATATTTCTTTGTATTATTTTTAAATATAAACTAGATTTAAGTACTAAAAGATAATAATGGTTGACTCATTCGTTACGTTAAACGGAACAGCAAATGCACCCTTTGACCTTGATGATGCTCCATATTTGGTAATGATTACACAGACAGGGGATACTAAAAAAAAAAAAAAAAAACCGGATCGAACTAGTTTGCAACAAACATGCATTCATTGTCGTAATTGAAAGCAATGTCAATTTCAATAGAAATACAAGATAAAAAGATTCGGTGAATGTAAATATTAATATATGTGTAAATTTAGCAAATATGGCTGGATGCATATGTCTGGGTGTATACGCGAACAGATATAGTTTCGATGAAGCTTTACGATTTTCTTCACTACATTTTTTTTTACTCTCACATTGTACTTACATTCCGAGGAGGGGGCAGGTCGTGACAAAAAATTGACACTTTTAGGTCCTCTTTTCGTACCGGTGGTCATTCTATGTGGTGTATTTCATCTGTGTGACTCTGTATATAGTATTGTATATTCACAATTTTGCCCAAAGAATGTAACAAAAGAAATTCTGTGTAATTTGCAGCTTGTTTTTGCTGTACATTACTTTAATGAAAAGATAAGAAAGAATATCGTCAAATCCTAGAATACGCTCACAATCGCTACAATAGTGTAGCGATCCAAGTGAGTGGATCTCAGAATCTGGTTTTAATCAGATTGAGCGATCACCCTCCTTATTTTTTGAAAAATTTGGAAGAGCTTGAAAACAGTACTCTGGTTGAAATATCATTTCCTACTTTCATGTTCAAAAACATGATTTTGGTAAATGCGCTGGGTTTTTGTTTTACTGTATTTCTTTTTTTATTTGAAATATATATGTAAGAATTGTCAAAACTAGGGTTGATCCCTACCGATTTTGATAGGTATATATTACACCATATATAAATGGAACATGCAAAGAAGTGAAAGTAAAAGAAAATTGTGTTTCCATCTAAAATCTATCGTTAAAAAGAATAAATTAAAAAAATAAAATAAAATCCCTACCTACCTACCCTATTTTTCAAGGGAGTGTAACTGGAACCACACATATCATTTTATTTGGCCTTAGTTAAAACTTCCAATTATATTAGAGAGATGTCGAAAAAATGATTTTTTAAAAACAAATTCATCATTATGACATGCAATAATAATCATTTTTTTTTTTTTTTTTTGCATTGTTGACGTTACATTTTTTTTTTAATATAAGGACATTGATATCCATCGAAGATTCATATAATATCACGTGATAAATGTCTAAAATTAGTAGAAAATGATCGACTGCCATTTGGTAGAAAGTGGAAGCACAAGTTATATGATAGATGGTGAAGGTCAGTTGATGCGAGCGTGTATTGAATTTGAAGACCAAAACAGAATGCATTTGCTGTAGTCCTGACAGTGCTTAGCTTCGATATAACCATTTTCTCACAGTTTATTTGGGTCTCGGTCTAACTGTTTTAAAAAAAAGTACAGGGACAAAGGCGACAATGTTTTTTTTTATGGCAAGGCCCTTGCGCCGAAATTTTTTTTCCTCACACCTTCCTTCGACCCCACCCCCACCCCCCCCAAAAAAAAAAAACCCTCGTTCGAGGTCGCATATGACGTCACATATAATGGCGCGTAAAACATCGAAGTAAATATATGAATTTCATCGCATTCAAACTCGAAAACTACTTAACAGATTTCATTTAAAAACATTTAAAGTAGTTTTCAGGCATGAAACGAATTAATTTTGCTGAAAAAATTAAAAAGTTTAGAAACATGGATTTGTCCTCTAAACGAATGCCTTAAAGGCCCTTTCACACATTCCCGGATGAAACACCGGATCATCCCGGATCGGCAAACCGTGATGGTCCGTGACAATCCGTCATCACCGTGTACAAACCGTATATGCATCCGGCATCGTCCGGGACCATCCTGCTTGGTCAAGCCAATCCTGGAAATAAATTAAGCATGTTTGATTTTTTAACCCGGATCGTCCCGGAAGAAAACCCTCCGTGTTGATCCGTGTATAAACTGAGGGGTCTTTGTATCAACCGGGAGGAGGTTCGTGTAGCCATCGAAGTATCCAAAAACTACACGGCAAGTCACGATAAACACAGGGGAGAAAGACCGTGATAATCCATGGGCATCCGCGTATTTCCATGAAACATCCGTGGAAGGACTGACAGAAACTGCGATCTTCTGTACGCTCAATGATCACGCAGGTGTTATAGAGCCAGACTTCCCCCCAGAGCCAGCCGGAAGTCTGGTTCTAGATTGAGCCTCCCCCCCGGAAGTCTGGTTCTAGAGTGAGCCTTCCCCCCAGCAGACTTGCTCTAGAATAAACCTTACCCCCGGGGGAAGACTCACTCCAGACCCATAACACCCTCTTGAAGTCTCGTTCGACAGGGACACCCACGCTTTCATCGCCTCCTGCGCAAACTATGAAATAATGTTTAGTTTATCGGACAGGGAATCACAGTCTACTCCGGATATAATGAAATTCAGGGGACCGACCTGAATTGTTCATTATATCCAACGTTCAATATAACCAATGCTGAACTACACAAATATTGCTACTGGGGGGTTTATTTTAACTTCAATATAACAGATAGTTCAATATAACCGACTTCAATATAAGTGGAGTGGAGTGGACTGTACCTACCTACCTACCTACCTACTACCTACCTATACCTACCTACCTACCTACCTCAAGTTTTACAAGTTTAAATACATGACTGAAATGTGTACGCAGACAAGAAGAAACATAAATTCGAATCTCTCTCTCTCTCTCTCTCTCTCTCTCTCTCTCAGGGGGAAGGCTCACACTAAAGCCAGGCTTCTGGGGGAAGGCTCACTCTAGAGCCAGGCTTCCGGGGGGATGCCTCATTATGGGGGAAGACTCACTCTACAACACCGGCACCGAACGGGATTTTTCCAGGGACGAACGGGTAGCTACCGTGCTTATCCGTAGGAAACCCCGCGTTTTCCGTGTCTGCATCGTGATAAGACCGTGTTGACACCGGCATTACAACTTTACAGAACCCAAAGGACGCCGAATAACCCCGGCTCCAGATCCGTGAATGAGTGAAAGGGGCTACCGAAAGGTTACCACACCGGTGTAAATGCTGCATAGCGTCTCCTTTAAAGATCTCGTTGAACTTGATGTAGACGCGCTGTAGCAGAATTTTATATGATATACGAGTGTATACAGGTAGCAATATACCCGTGTCTGCAGTCGCTGTCATGTTTTCAGTGTTAATTAAAATGACGTTTCCGGTATATATTTTTTTATTTCCCTGCATTGACATTCAAATTGTCGTTTAGAAACAGATGACTTCAATTAATGTGTGGTTTATTTATTTATTTATTTGGACAAGAAATATAAATTGGGATATCAGTTGGAAAAAAAAAATTGTTTCCTTCTCAACAACTTTTTGAAGAATTTCGTTGACACAACTTTGGAATGTCACATGTTTACTTTTGTATACAAGTTTATTTTTCATATGAGTATTGACTGTTGCATATTAAAGGTATTCTGGACGCACGGTTACATTGTCTTTTCTTTTCAGATGACTTGTTTGGGTCAGGAATTTCAGGAAAAAAGTACTTTTTTTCTCTCCATTTCTCCCCTTTACGTTAGTTTAATTAACTGTTTGACAGGAAGGCATTAACCTATTCATTCGTAAAATCTACCACATGCACATCTTTCTCCTCAAAACCGGAACAGACAGCGAGACGTAAAAATTATTGATTTTTGTGGCCTTGAATACGAAAAAGTTCCACATTTCGGCAACCTTTATAGATGACGGGAAATTCAATTTTAACTTCTTTAAATTAGTACTAAAGCTTATCTAGGCCGTACATCAACAGAATAGTGTGATCCATTTTTATCATATAATTAATTCTATCGTTCATCATGTAATGTTTTTGGGAGAGGGGGAGGGGGGGGGGGTTGCCTTCCCCTTTAAAGAACTCTCACTGTTACGGCTCTGAGTCTAATTGGTGGTACCTCACAACAGATGGTGACGGCTCAATATGAGTGAAAAATTCTCGACAGGACGTAAAACAAACACTAAAACGATCAGGAATATGTTACCTTGATATTTAGTTTTGGGAAATCCATTTGATATAAAGTTTGAGACTAATGACTAAGGAGAAATTTATCAATGAATCGCAAAGATATGTTAAGAGAAGTGAAGTACGGTGCCTTTTTATAAAATGAAAAAAAAAAAAAAAAAAAAAAAATATATATATATATATATATATATATATATATATATGTAAAATAATAATTGCACAGATTGAATTTGTTTACAAGCTTTATTAAATATTAAAGCAAAATATAAATTGATACATCAAGTTCAATAAATGATAAAATTGTAACTGATATTTCAAAGAAATCACAATACGACGTACACATACGTAGATGTATTTACTCCAAACTTCTTGTCTGGGGTTTTCAAATGTATTTATAGAACTGATGAGCACGTGATCAAGAAGCATCTGTTTACATCGAATCATAAAATGATACGTGTACTTAACTTGTATTCCAAAAACGGTCAAGGTTCGTTTGTTGAAGAAAAAATTATCTTGCAAATTATAATACGTACTGTATATGATTTAGAACACTGTACTTGAGACGTTTCTCTAAATGTTTTACTCATGTTGTTAATACTTTACAAAATGAATATTTTATATTTCCATAAACTTACATTTCTTACAAAGCCCATTAACAGTAAAACCTGTATGTTCTACAACATACGGTAACTTGCATGGTCCTCACGACAGGATGATTAGGATGTAAGATGCCTTGGTCGCGCTCAAGTTCATAGTGTACAAAGTAGTACACCTTATATATATATATATATATATATATATATACATACATACATGTATATATATATATATATATATATATATATATATAAATCGTGCAAATCAGAGATCTTTTTTACCCCCTCCATATAATTAAGAAAGCTGATTAGTATAAAGGACAAAATGACTCGTTTGAAATTACTAGAAAAAAATCTTGAAATTACGCGCTGAGTTTTTCGAAAAAAAAAAAAAAATTCTGAAAATTGCCAGATCATTATGATTTCAAAACTATAAGAAAATAATTTCGAAAATAACAACTTATTTTCTCGAAAAAAGAATATCATTTGTTTTCATGGTTGCTTTAATCTTCTTTCTTGTCATTTGTGCTTGTTTGGATTTCAAGGTATTCCATTTTCATCGTGTGAATTGGGGGCCAACAAATGTTTATACATTCAAAGTACAAGTCATGTTTTAAAAATATATCAAACATTACGTTGTCCACAGTATGAAATGATCAAATGATAAGAATTTAACTTGCACGCTTTGCTTACTCGTTTGAATGGTAACAACCATTGTTTACAAAATAATTACGATGATTATGCGAGATAAAATTTAAGTTTAAACAAAATGAGAATTGGTATATAGTTTAAAAGAAAATCCCCCGAAATGTTCAGACTGTTCTATATATGAAGAGTCTTTTAAGAACAATCCACCCAAATTTTAGATCTCTGAATGGCACGATTGGCATGAAAAAACATGTTTACAAGCTATATCTATCAGGAATACGATTAATACGAAAATATGCAAAGGAAAGCTGACCATAAACTGTGAATAGACTTGAGTCTAAATTTTGGATCCAACTAACTTTTGAAATAATTTTAATAAACAAATAAAATTTTCAGTATGTATTTAAATTTGCATGTGATTTTAAAAAACCCAATCTGTGTTGGGTAAATCCTACGATATATATAATCAAAATTATGACTTAAGTCTATTCTCATTATATCCATCTTTACAAATCTTAAAGCTGAGTCAAAATAAGATTACATTTGAAAATATGCACAAAGATTAATTAACGAAAAATATTTACATGATATGCATCAAAACTTGAAAATACTTATCTAGCCTTGTTGTGAATGTCAGTCAGAAAACATGACAATGATGTCTCCAAAATCCAAACAAAAAAGAATGCATAGGATAAAAAAAAAAAAGATCATGCAACATAATGTAACGTGACTCTTAACATCTTGTAATAGTTGTTCTAAATTAAAACTAGAGACTCATGAGCTACATCGCTCACTTGAGTCACCTTGGTCCAAATGAAAATATTTCCCTATATATTCGCATGTAAAACTTTGATCCCTATTGTGGCCCCAACCTACCGCTAGGGGCCATGGATTTTACAAACTTGAATCTGCACTAGGAAGCTTTCATGTAAATGTAAACTTCTTTGGCCTAATGGTTCTTGAGAAGAAGATCTTTAAAGCTTTTCTCTATATGTTTGTAGGTAAAATTTTGATCCCCTATTGTGGGCCCCATCCTATCCCCGGGGGTCATGATTTTAACAAACTTGAATATGCACTATGTCAGGACGATTTCATGTAAATGTAAACTTTTTCTGGCCCAGTGGTTCTTGAGAAGATTTTCAAAGATTTTCCCGATATATTTGTATGTAAAACTTTGATCCCCTATTGTGGCCCCATCCTACTCCCAGGGGTCATGATTTTAACAAATTTGAATCTGCACTATGGCAGGAAGTTTTCATTTAAATTCATTCTTTCCTAGCTCAGTGGTTCTTGAGAAGAAGATGTTTAAAGACTTTCCCTATATATTTGTATGTAAAATTTTTGATCCCCTATTGTGGCCCTATCCTACCCCGAGGGTCATGATTTTAACAAATTTGAATCTGCACTATGTCAGGAAGCTTTAATGTAAATTTCAGCTCTTCTGGCTCAGTGGTTCTTAAGAAGATTTTTAATTGATCCCACCCTATTTTTGCATTTTTGTAACTATCTCCCCTTCGAAGGGGGCATGGCCCTTCATTTATACAAACTTGAAATCCCTTCACCTAAAGATGCGTTTTGCCAAGTTTGGTTGAAATTGACCCAGCGGTTCTTGAGAAGAAGTCGAAAATGTAAAAAAAGTTTACAGACAGACGGACAGACGACGGACAGCAGGCGATCAGAAAAGCTCACTTGAGCTTTCAGCTCAGGTGAGCTAAAATTGGTTAAAATGACAAAAATTTAATTTCAACTGTTGAAAAAAGAAACTGCATCTTAATAGATACGTATGAAATAGTAGATATATGAGGGAAATCATCTATGACATACGTGCTAGAGAATTTACCAGTCGGAGTTATTGCCCTTAACAATAATTTTGTATAAAATTAGAGATACATGTATAGAAAATATAAACCTTTTCAGTATAATCAGTTAACCATTGTCTTAAATATGATATGAATGAAAATATTCCTCCAAAAGATATATTTCTATCCAGACACGTGGAGAAACCTTGAAGACTTTGTCTGCTACAGAAAATGTAAAGGAATATGCGCTGCTAGAATTAGAAGTTTACAGAATTTGAAAAAATTGTAATAAAGAGATTATTAACTGAATATCGAGAAATATTCCTGCCATCAACCTTTACGCGGAAGAGGACTTCGCAAGCTCGGTCCTTTTACTGCGTAATGATCTCTGGTGCGCATTATTCTGTTAACAGCCTTTCTATCTATGTATAGGGTTTTAATTTGTTGCAGTGAGAAACAAATGTCTCCCCAGCTCATCAAAATGAAAGTGCTCCAAATTATCTCCCCCTATAGTGTACTGTTTGGCATGGAGGAGAAAACATGAGCAGGGAAATAAACTATAAGATATAATGGATGTTATGCTGAAGTGCCATGTTAAGGTACGTTTGGTCGCCTTGGCACATTCGGTCGCCCGGCAACGATACGTGCGGCACGTATCGTCGCCCGGCGACCGAATGTGTCGTGAGGGTGGACACTAATGGTCGTCAATTTTAGGTTATACCATATCACGAATAGTCGCCACCTAAGCCCCCTGTCCCAAACCCCAACTTTGCTTTTGTTTTGCAAAAAGGGTGTGTGTTCATGTGTGTGTGTGTTCGTTCGTGCGTGTCTGTGTGTATTTGAGTGACGGTGTGAGTGTGCGCCCATGTATGTGTGCATACATGTGCGTATACGTGCCCATGTGTATATATTTGCGTGTGTATGTGTGTGCATTCACGTATAATAAAGTTTGTTTTGCATTACACACGCACATACCACATTTGTGACTCAAGTCAAGTACGATACAAAGCCAACAAACAAAAAAGCTGGATGTTTCTGAATGGAATTTGATGTGAATTTATTTTACAAACACACGAATTGCAACATTTTAGCAACACAATACTCTTACATACCATCCTTATGCCACGTCGTTTTTACATTTATTCCTCTTCAAAGATAACTCATAAATTTTAAAAGACATCTTATAAAAGATATAAAATATCTTGATATGTTTTTATACACAGTTACACTAAGCATTATGATAGTTTAACTTTATTATTAGCTGATATCATCGTAAAATTTAATTGATTTAATTAATTGATAGTGCAGAAACCTACAATAATAAATCGTCGTTTTCTTTCCATTGTACTTTAAATGTATGAATAAACTTTTGTTCGGTAAGTTAACTTTCTAAAAATTCTATTGGTCAACTTGGCATGCTTTGAATGGAAAGTGATTTCTTATATTTAAAACAGCACCCAAAACAACTGACGGAATGAGGAGATGAGAGCTCATATAAAGAAAAATATCATTTGACCAATATTTATATATTTTTCTCGTTTCGAAATAATTATCTCGTAATTTCGAGATCTTTTCTCGTAATTACGAGATCTTTTCTCGTAATTACGAGATCTTTTCTCGTAATAACGAGATAATTATCTCGTAATAACGAGATCTTTCTCGTAATTACGAGATAATTATCTCATAATAACGAGATCTTTTCTGGTAATAACGAGATCTTTTCTGGTAATAACGAGATCTTTTCTTGTAATTACGAGATAACTATCTCGTAATAACGAGATCTTTTCTCGTAATTACGAGATAACTATCTCGCATTAACGAGATCTTTTCTCGTAATTACGAGATATGGGAATGTAAATTTATTTTTTATATGACACTAATAGGCTTTCGTAGATTATGGATACCATAAGAATTTAACCGATGATACGCTCTGGTTAGACAAGCACTTTAGGCATTTTGGATTATTCTATAACTGGAAGTAGGATTTAGGAATTTCGTTGGAAAATGGAAATTAATAGCCGATGTGTGATTTGTTTTGTACGAGATATACAGATTCAGCTCGGCACGGACATTGTTTAATTGTTCACCTATTGTAAGTTAGTATTTGTTATTATTATAATTTTCTTTCAATAATTGCAAATAAATGTTATTACTTGTTTGACTGCCTTAGTTAGTAAATTCTGCTGCTGGGTAATTCTGACCCATAACATATGAATTTACACTTTTATAACATGTATAAGATATCTTATAAAACATATTTGATATCCCGTATATTTCATAAGAAATCTCATAAAGTTGATGAGATATCTTATAAAAATTCATTTATGAGATATCTTCTTATAAAACATATGAGATATCTTGAATGTTTTATAAGATATTTTACAAAAATAAATTTATAAGATATCTTCTATCTTTTTTAGATATCTCATAAACTTTATAAGATAATTAATATAGAATATATCTTATAAAGTTATGAGACATCTTATGTAGTTTAAAAATATCTTACATATTTTATGAGATATATTATCAACTGTAAATTATATGAGACATCTCAGGAAATTTATTAGATATCTTATTCAAAATAGAAGATATCTCATAGATTATATAAGATACCTTTATAAAGGAGTAAATATAAATATGGCGTGACATATATCCTGACAAGTATGAGTGTGCAATCACGCATACAAATGCACGTGAGCACACAGAGTGAAATACAAGCAAGTACTACCATTTGTCATGGTTTGATAAGAAAATGAAATCTTTGAATTCGGCATAAACATGCACTGTGTGCACAGTTTTAATTTTAGTGAACATAATATTTATGAACAGCACTTTAACTCTTACCATGTTAACTTAATGTAAAAAAAACCCAAAAAACAACCCATCAGTAATATCATGATGAACAAAATAAAAAAGGAATTTAAACCAACTACTGTACTAGCGATAAGTATGAAGTAAAATGTACAGAACTGGTACTTTTACAAGGTACGCATCAAATTTAGCAGACGGAGTAAGCAAATCTATAAATTTGCAAGTTCATAGGTATGAAGCACCTTTCATACATAAAATTGGCTCTCCCAAAATAGAGCCACTATTTTTTTTAAGTATTTGCATTTGTAGCACAAACACAGTTGTCTTTCTCTCTGTTATTGAATTTGGCGAGAGAGAGAGAGAGAGAGAGAGAGAGAGAGAGAGAGAGACTGTGAGTGTGTGTGTGTGAGAGAACGATTAAATGAGATGATTGTAGGGGCAGCACGGGGATAAATCTGACTTGTTGAAGAGTAGGCGTCTATGGAGGATCACTACTGTTTTGTGGGTATATCCATGTCATGTTTCGTGCACTCTCTCCTCTTGTAGGCCTACCCTTTTACGCCACATTAATGAAATGCAAGATCAGACCTATTCTCTGCACACTTGAAACATGTCGAAGATTTAAAGAGCTGTTTCGAATCGGAATAAGATGTGCTGTGCGATTCTTTCTAGGGAGCGTCCATTAGTATCTGATTGTTAATCGAAGGGTATTAGAAACCGCCATATCTCACTTATAGCTATTACCTGCCAATTCAAAAGACTCGTTCGATTTGATCAAACCGGAAAAAATTGAAGAAGGATCTGGAGAAGAAGGTGGAGGAAGATTAAAAGGAGAAAGAGAAGGGGGAATAGGTCCTGGAGGAGGAGGAGGGGAGGAGGAGGAGGAGGGGGGAAAAAAGGCAAAGTTGGGGTTTTGGAGTTGGGGCTTGGGTGGCGACCATTCGTGCTCGGGTATGGCCTAAAATTGGCGACCAATCGTGTCCACCCTCACCGCACGTTCGGTCGCTCGGCAACGATACGTGCGGCACGAATGGTCATCGACAACCAAACGTGGCAAAACGACCAAACGTGCCGTAACAGAGCCAGTAGGAAAGTGAGCATACCATTGTACATGAAAAAAGCTATAAAACACTCCTCTTTGATCCACTGTAAATTGTAGAAAAATATTAGATCCAAGAGTCAGATAATGTGAACAACAATAATAATTATAATGAAATATTAAACAAAATTTCAAGGCAACCCGATAATTCAGGAGAAGTGTTCACAAGCGATTTTACACCCTACACCCCTCTTTTGCCGATAACTTTAAGGAAAATATATTGATCCTCATGTTCCAATAAGCATTGTACAAAGTTTTAAATCTATCAGATAAGCCATACAGAAAGAAAACTGTTCACAGGAATTTGTGACAGACAGACGAAAGTAAAAACAAAAACAAAACAATTTGTATTGTTTAAAAAAGGCTTCTGGAGTAAACTACCTTACATCGACATCAAAACTACCTTACTTCGACATCAAAACTACCTTACATCGACATCAAAACTACCATACATCTATATCAAAACTACCTTACATCGACATCAAAACATCCCCTGGGGATCCGGGTTAGAATAGGTTCTCAGTACCCCCTTGCTTGTCGTAAGAGGCGACTAAATTGGGGTGGTCCTTCGGATGAGACCGCAAAAGCCGAGGTCCCGTGTCACAGTAGGTGTGGCACGATAAAGATCCCTCCCTGCTCAATGGCCATAAGCGCCGAGCATAGGCCTAAATTTTGCAGCCCTTCACCAGCAGTGGTGACGTCTCCATATGAGTGAAATATTCTCGAGAGGGACGTTAAACAATATTTAATCAATCAATCTACATCAAAACAACAGCAACATAGATTTTTATAGACGTGCATAAAATGTTTAACTGGTATATGTCTCAATTAAAGAAAAAAGAAAAGAATAGACTAACCCCGAGGTATTAAATGTATAGAGAATATTAAACACTAACAGATGTATATTTTATGTACCGGTAGTTTGAACATGTAATCCAAAAATTCTCAAATTTGTCGAAGTTTTCTATGATCTTCACATATGGAGAAAAGATATGCCGTACCTTTTGAAAAAAAAATCGCTATATCGAATTAGTATATCGTTATAACGAGTTAGCATTAAGAAATGAATCTCATGATTCTTTTCTTGATGCAGGTATCATAGGGAAAATTGGACCGGAAACTTCATCAATGCGCGTAAAGTTTTACATCCATTTTCCCCTAATACTGCCATCAAGAAAAGAATTATAAAATTCATTTCTTATCATTTAGACATACTAAAACATTAAGTTTAAATAATAAAACATGATTTTGTTTTCAATTTGAATGCATACGGCGTATCAATACAAACAAGAAGTCAAAATCAGGTTTTCTTTGATGCAGGTATTAAACCAATTTTTCAGCTAATCAAAATCGCCGTAATTTCATCAAGAAAATAAACATTAAATCATTCTCTATCATGCTTATTACACGTGAAAATTTCGTCAAAACAAATTAGTTTCTTATTCTCAATGGCGAAGGTTGAAAGCAATTGTGCGTTTGCCTTCTGTTCTTTTACGAAATTCAAATTAATGCCAATAACCCACGTGATATTTCCTCAATGTTAAGCAACAAATGTTCCCTGTCAATGATGGTATACCTATACCTCGAAATCAAGATCTTCCTTTTGTGACATTGGGATGTTTTCTTCCACGTTTGTCATCTGTTGTGTACAATCTACAGAACAAAAAAATATGTTTAGACATTCAATGGAATAGAAATTAAATATATATCGGCTTCTGTACTTACTGAGGTCATTAAGCTTGTGAAGTCCATTAACGCGTAATGACGGAGGGCGGGCTTATTCCTCAATTTCGTTCACATTTTTAGAAGCAGACGAAATTTTCACGTCCATCACTACTTGAAATCATGAAACTGAGACTAATCTTTATGTAATTTTATGAGGAAATATCATTTCTAAAATATGTGACCAACTGTTTTCAAGCAAGGGCAATACATTACTAATTTCTGCTTTCCATTAATATAGAGAAAAAGAAAAATGTTGCGAGTGTGTTGAGTGAGGTCAAACAAACAATGGAATAGTTGCAGACCTGTAACTCGTTGGGAAAATATTGGGACGGATCAGAAAGTTACAGATCCACCCCTTATAAAAACGTTAGATTTACGGTGCAGAAATATACATGTAGGCGCACGGCTGATGTGTTATATCGTTTTATTCTTGCATCGCCGTCTCATTAATTTAAAGGGAAAGGCAACCCAACAAATTTTTTACATGATAGATGATAAGATTACTTATATAATAAAGATTTGTCATACTATTCTGTTGATATAGGGTCTAGATAAGCTTCAGTACTAATTTCAAAACGTTAAAAATTGAACTTCCCGCCATCTATAGAGGCTGCCATGATGCGGAACTCTTTTGCATTCAAGACCACAAAAATCAATAATTTGGACGTCACATCGTCTATTCCGGTTTTAATGAGATCATCAAAGATGTGCATGTGGTAGATTTTACGAATACATTTTAAATAGGTGGATGCCTTCCTGTCAAGCATTTAATCACACCAATGCAAAGGGGAGATGTGAAAACAGTTTTTTCTCCGAAATTCCTGACCCAACAAAGTTATTTGAAAAAAAACCCAACTATGTAAACTGTGGATCATGATCATTTGCGTAATGACAAGTTGAGGTTTGAGACATTTATATGTACATGTATGAAGAAACGGATACCATCTGCCTGGCCTGCAACTCGACTGGACGTCTTCTTTTCTTAAATTCTTCTTGCGAAAGGGCAAGCTCAAATCTATACGGCTCCAAACTTAACTGTTCGTGACTTGTAATTTTAAAGTGCTGATGATGAAATAAACCGGAACCGACGGTGTGACGTAATAAGTTAAACTTCAATGGACGCTCTCTTATCGGCGGGTAATTTGAAATATAAGATAGATTAATATGATTTAATTGTTAAGCAAGGATTTTTGTTGTTATTACTGTCGTTTACGATATCAGTAAGTAATACTTTACTCATAAAGGCAACAATGTGGTTAGGGTTGCCTTTCCCTTTAATATTAAAAAAATACTAGCTTACTTTCCCACTATACATGTGTCCAAACATATCTTCAAATATTCATTAAAGCCCAATACGACCCGCAAACCGTCAGCTTCCAATGATTTCGTTTAATGGCGTAGCCATGTTACATTATTGTAGGTGTAAGAATACAACGATATAAGGCATCAACCATGCGCATTGTTTTTATTTTTATTGTTTGCGCCGCAAATCGCAGGTTTGTATAAGGGGTGAATCTGCAGCTCTCTGATCTGTCTTAATATTTTCTCAGCGAGCTACAGTTCTGCAGCTAGCAATGAAAATTCTAATTTTCGCATTATACACACATTCAACATAGATATTTTACAGCTTTACAGTATAGGTCCTTAAAATCACTTTCAGTCCTTAGATATCTTTGTAAAAATCAACTTACTTTTACACACATATACCCTTAATAGGCAAGAAAGCACTCCACCATTGATTAAAACTATCGAAATAATAATGCCACTTAAAACTGCCGTTGATATGTTCAGTTCGGTCTCTTTGGTTTTAGATCTGTAATGAAGAAATTAAAATAAGAAGCATAGAGGAGCTACAAAGCCTATCTGTGTCTGATAGTGTAAACTAAGAAATTCAAAACATTGATCCAGCATAAAGATCATGAAACCAAGACAGCACGAGGACTACCCTATTTTAAACAAGAAATATTTGTAAAATATGTATCTCTCTCTCTCTCTCTCTCTCTCTCTCTCTCTCTCTCTCTCTCCCCATGGCGCAAAATTAATAAAGGTTTATACACATGCATCATTTGAATGATAGTAGTGACAAACCATTTCAAAATATTTAGAAGACAATATCTTCCTATGTCCAGAGTGGATTGACCATGCGACCTAAAAATCAATAAGGGTCATTCATTCCTTATGATGTACCACTGTCCCAGGTTTGGTGTCAATCAAGCAATTGATTCTTAAAATATAGAATATGATATATTACCATGTCCAGTTTAACCCTAGACCTTTTACCAGGTGATTTCAAAATCAATAGTGGTCATCTACTCCATAAAAAGTACCAGTGCACCAAGTCAAGTCAAGTCAAGCAAAGGATTCTCAAACTATTGAGCGGATAGTTATTATTATGTCCAGTTTGAACCTTGACCTTTGACCATGTGACCTCGAAATCAATTGGGGTCATCTTTTCCTAAAGATGTACCAGTGTACCAAGTTTGATATCTGTCAAGCAAACGTTTCTTTAGACATTGAGTGGGTAGTATATTCCTATGTTAAATTTGACTCTTGATCGTCGGCCATGTGACCTCAAAATCAATAGGGGTCATCTACTTCTTAGGATGTACCAGTTTACCAAGTTTGATGTCTGTCAAGCAAATGGTTCTCAAGATATTGAGCGCGGATAGTGTCTTCCTACATGTATGTCCAGAGTAGATTGACCCTTGACCTTTTGACCTGAAAATCAAGAGGGGACCTTTTCTACTCATAACCAACCCACATATGAAATATCATTACGATGAAGTGAATGGTTCTCAAGATATTGAGCGGCCAACATGTGGTCTACGGACTGACCGACAGGTGCAAAGCAATATGCCCCTCTTCTTTGAAGGGGGCATAAAAATATATGCATCCTTAATTTCCTACTGGTTCCGCCTTCACCCTGTGGATCATTTGAATAAAATTGAATGTACTCTAAACATAAGGATACTTAAATAATAATGATACGATACATGTACATTTTATCATTATGATTGTTAAGAAGATATTCATAATTTTCATATGCATTCCCAAGTCTTCCAGCCCTTTTTATTCTCACACCCTGTTTTTAAAGCTCATGGTTTAAACAAATTGAATCTATTCTATATGAGAATAATTATATATACCCTTTTGAAACAATGCACCTTCGTACTTCTGGGGTATAGAGGAAAATTTCGATATATTTTTATGGTCGGTATAATGATTGTGTTTTCAAATATATCCTGTGGTTGGGTTGAATCGTGTCTGACGTGTTTCATGCCAATTGTTTGGCTGTTCTGTCCATACTGATTTTGACTAGAAAATTGCGAACCAATTTGTACCTTTTCCGCCGTGACCTCTGTCTTTATCATGCTACTACTGCAGGATCAAACAACTACTGTTATATTTTTTAAGTTTAAAGATATTAATAGAGTTAGTACAAAACAATTGCGTCCAAAACTTCTCAAGAGATATTAAAATATTGAATAAATGTTCTATAACAATTTATTTTGTATAATGAAAGTTCTAATAGATCTAATTAATCAATCATCGAAGTTAAGAATTCTTGAAAATTTTATACCCTTTGTTTGTGGAAGGTCTGGGGAAACATTCTTGGTCTGAAAAAAAAAAATAAATGTGCGCAAAATAATTCACCAAATTGTACATACACTACAACGTCTCTGCCCACTTCACAAATCAGACTATTACACTATACGGTTATTACACTATACGACTATTACACTATATAGTCTAGTCAATCTAGCTCAAAAATGAGCAAAACCTCAAACTAATTGCAACAGAAATGAAATTTTGATTATTCATGCAGGAAAACACATGCACGCTGTTTTTGGCTATATTTAGCTCTAAAACTTCATAGTTATTTCGGATTTCAAACATTTCGGTTGAGCATCACTGAAGAGACATTATTTGTCGAAATGCGCATCTGGTGCATCAAAATTGGTACCGTATTAGTTTTAAATGCAAACAACATATTAAAAATCGGCTTTTGTATTTCCATGGGAAAAGTGGAATTTTGGGGGTAAAAGGATGCGTTTTTTCATGAAAATCGCTAAAAACTGGAAATTGAAGAAAATGTCCATTTTATGTAACATACAGTAAAAATAAGTTTCATATCTCAAATTTCAACATGGAAATGTTCGATTAATTTTTTTTTTACAGCAGAATATATTCTTTCCTTGACTGTAATTTTTGGGTAAAATCTTGCTTTTTTGAATATAATTGTTAAAGATTGAAATTCAAAGAAGAAAACCCACATTTTGTCATACATTTGAGTCTACCAATAAAAAATTGGAGTTAGGATTTATTTTAAAAACTGCTCAACAAGTAAGATATATAGATTATTGGCAATATATATGAAAAATACTATTTTAGGTAGGAAACCCTACCTTTTTCTAAAACAAAAATAGTGGGGGAAAAAAAAGAAATGATAGGAAATGACGGTTTTATAGAAGAGATGACACCGATCTTATGAATTTAAGAATAAAACGTCCAAATGCACAACTAAACTTTTCTGCACCAAAATTTATTTTCCCTTGCCGAATTTTGGGCTGAAATCGTCATTTTCCAACAAAAATCGTTAAAAACTGGATTTTGGAAGAAAATACTTTTTGCTGTCCATTAGGCATATATGAGTTACCACATGAAGATTTTTACATTAAAATAAACTGTTAACACAAAACAAGTGCCCCTTCAAAAATGGTCTGTAAAAGATGACCTACATTTTTGCAGTTACTCCCCTTACATCGGAAGTTGGAGGCGCGCTTATGTTTCACATAAATACATGTAGTATTTTAAAAAAAAACCAGTGTATAGTAAAGCTTACGTTACCAAATTCTTTATTAAAGGACACATCTCATGTTTTCAAAGTATACAATATTACATGCATTTTGTCTTCTTTATGCTTATAGTAATTAATTCTAATAGTTCGTTCGCCGAAATTTTGCGATAATTAACCACAATACAGACTTAAATCTAAGCCCCGATTTCAAAAAGACAAGTTAATTAGGAAGGTAGTCACGTGGTACAGTGACGTCACATGCGCCTTTCGGATTGTGAAAGTACTGCGAGATATTATTAAAAACTCAACTTTTAGGGGCCTAATTAATTTACCATGGGCTACATTTAAATCGATGTTGATAAATTGTCCGAGTTTTATATGTGTTCGCCACCAGTGCACACAAATAACGATGTAAATACCCAAATATAGCGAGTAAAGCGTGTATGAAATCGGCAAAATTGTGAGTAAATAATGTTTATATGGGTCGCTGTCAACAAACTGTTTGGGGATGTTATTCCTTTATACATCTGTAATTGGCGCTGTTTTTCTAAAATAAACAGTGCAATCATTATTTATTTTTGGATTAGACAAATTATGATACGTTAAATTGTTGACAACTAGGCCCTATGCCAAGCTATTGTCACGCGTGCATTTCGGAAAGAAAGAAAAAGACAACACACACACAAATCAATAAAAATATTCAAATTTAAAGTGGTAATCATATTATTTTATTTTGATAAAGCAATCTTATTACTATTTTTGAATTGTGATCTGCACGTCTTTAGGAAGTACGAAGTGGGAGCACGGCGTTATAGCCTACTGACGCACTCAAGATGCTACGAGTTCAATAAAGAAATAATTTTATAATTCAATTTAACGTTAGGAAATACAATATTCTATTATTTGTATAATTAAAAGTTCAATTATTTTGTATCTTTAATTTGTTGTTGTTGCAAATCTACCAGTTGGTAGAAGTTACATTGTATCGTCGATGTATGTTGTTACAAGGTGAAGGTCAGTTGATCCGAGTGTGTATTGAATTTGAAGAGCAAAACAGAATGTATGCTATAGGCCTACCAGTGCTTATAGCTTCGATATATCCATTTTCTCGCAATTTATCAGGGTCTCTGTCCAAGCGATGTTTGAAAAGGTGACTGGGTGTGTTTTTTAAGCTAAAGTTCTTGTTCCAACAAAAAAATTATCCACGTCTTTTTTCTCGTACCTTCCTTCGAAAAATTGAAAAATACTCAGTCTAAATCCTTTCTACCGACAACTAGTACACCCGAGCACGGCACAAAACATCTTAATGCATTATTATTTACAAGCCGTTAACGTGACAATTGGTTTTTTGTCGATTAAATCTAATCTGTTTATGAAATGGCTAATAGATGTTTTCAAACCCGAGGGCGCATATGACGTCACACAAAATGGCGCGTAAACTAGCGAAAGAAAATATGCATATCGCAAGATCGATTTGAATTTCATCGCTTTCAAACTCGAAAACTACACAAAATATTTCATTTAAAACACATTTAAAGTAGTTTTAGGCATAAAAAGAGTTAATTTTGCTGAGAAAATGAAAAAGTTTAGAAACATGCGTTGTGTCCTTTAAGCTGAGTTTTAACAGTTTGTACTACATCTATGACGAAACAAGGTTCAGTTTCTTCGATTTTATAAAGAAATCTTTAATACGTGCACTTCGCCAAGTTCTAGAGTTTGGGAAAGGGGGGGGGGTTATAGCCGTATTTGATGTTTAGTTCTATCCAAATTATTGTGCAATTAATACCGAGAATTTCAGGAGTAATCTGTTTTAAAAACAATGGACACATAGAATTAAAAGCAAAATGAATCAGGCACGCAGCATCGTAAAAAAAGGGAGGGGGGATGTGAAGATAATTTCACAATATTGCCTGAAAATTGACAAGTAAATTTTAATCCAAAGTTATAAAAATCCTTGATGGTGTGTGTGGTGGTGGTGGTGGTGGTGGTGGGGGGGGGGGGGGCTAAGGTTGTTCTCTCAGTTCAATTTTACACTTCCACTGTGTACAGTTCACGACAATGCTATTTTTAAAAAAAATAAAAAATGAGGAGGAAGGGCAACCAATCTGTCTAAAAATCGACCTCTGTACGTAAAAATTTATCAACTTTGCATGTAATGATAAAAGGTGTAGAGCCATTATTGCTACGTGCCTGATAATTATATAAGTGATCATTTGAGTAATTGCAGTACAGTTCAGTCCATGTTTTTACAAGTACAACGGCTAGTGTCACAACTTGCCTTGCATTTACAGTGAAAAACGTTCAAAAGTTTATCTGGCGCGACTTGTAATTTAGTTTTAACGGATACAAGAATTGCTGAAAGCAGTTATAAGCCCCAATTCGAAGGATCCAAATTAATCATTTCTTTAGTCCACTCTATGACTTAAAAAATTCTTGCAGTGCTCCTTTTCTGCAGTTGTAGTTAGTAGTTAGTGGCAATAACTGAACTTATAAAAATGATATTGTGTTAGACAATTCTTCACAAAGCAAATCTCCTATAAGTGTCTCTATGGTATTCCATCGTACAAAGTCGATATGACATCGACACCAGAATATATCATTTTCTCTATGAAATCCTCATATAGGAAGGTGAAGATAACGAACAGTGATTCATCTCGTAACTCCTATAAGCAATACAAAATAGAGAGGTGGGCAAACACGGACCCCTGGATATACCAGAAGTGGGATCAGGTGCCTATGGGCTATAAGGAGTAATTACCCTCTGTTGACCGGTTACACCCGTCACGAGCTCTATATCTTAATAAGGCAAACGGAGTTACCCTTATTCAATATCATTGTGCCACAAACGGCCGCCTAACAATCTATATGAAACAAGTCAGACAGATTTAACCCAATGATAGGCTGTATTGGCAAAGTAGATTGTTATAACGACCATATAATTCGCGAAATGCTGACTTTAAACGAAACAGTTGAACCCCCTTCACCATCAACTTGTTTGTCAGTAGCCTGCCTCCATTTAAAAACTAATCATATACAGAATTGTTTCGCGATTTGTCTACATTTTGACTATATACAGGACCTGTTCCGATGCCGAACATTCTTGACGTTCAATGTGTCGCATTCTGTGAATGCATGTAGAAAGGGCAAGGATTGACAAACTTCGTTTCCTAAAAAGACGTCTGGTTTTAACGATATTCTTCACTTAGGGGCAAGATCAAAAATTCAATGTCTCACAAAAAACAAAGTTCACATAGTTTTCACCAAGAACCCCCCCCCCCCCCCCCCTTTAAAACTTAATATGACAAATGTTGAAACTAATCGAATAACAAGAAAAGAAACGTACGATTATAAATAACACTCTGTATACCTTTTCTACTGTTTATTCACAAATGAAAGTGTACATTAAATCTATTAAATGTTCATTAATATGTTTTAAATAGTATGTGGTATTCAGCAGTCGCTTGTCTTTTTCCTTTTTCCACTAAAGTGTAATCGATGTCGGATGACAGAAACTTGCGGGAGATTTTAATCCCCTCCCCCTAACTAATTGAATTTAAATTTTCATCCGACATTGATTTCGTCCCTTAGGGCAGTTATGTTTATTTCAGAGTTCGTTGCTATTTCTGTGCTTTATATATAGACATTTCAAACACAATGTGCATTTTGTATGATCCTCTAAAATTTACGATAAATAACTGTATCCCATTTCCATTCTCAATGATCGTGTGCCAGCGTGGCGAGAATTCTATCGTCATCGAAAACAAGTTTTGTCTTGAATAGATGGCCGGGCGGTCTAGCGCGCTGTTCGCATGCTGCTAAGAGATGTGGTTCCGTAGGTCGTGAGCCCAAGACTAATTAGAAAGAGTAACTACTTGATTTTACATCAAATCATGATACTATATTCGCAAGTGTTTACTTACATCGATTTTTATTATTTATATTATCAATGTTTTATTATCATTATTATTACCCATGAATGACTCCCCAAACCTGAATTTGAAAAAAAAAGCAAAAATACTTTACTTACTTAGTTTTATAAAAGTTTTTAATACAAAATGCTTGCTAAAATGATGAAGATACAAAATAACTGAAATTTTAACCCGAATGGCTTTCCATACTTTCTTTTTTAACAACCGTAATTCCCCCGTGTAAATTGACACTAATTCTTTAAGATTTCATTTATAATTGATTATTCATAACTTCAAAAGTAAATATTGTGTTTTATAATTAAAATTAATTCAGTAGAGGGTCAAACAAAATATTTTGAAGCTTTATTCGCGAAAGTTCCCCGGGAATGGAAGTCGGCAAAGAATATGAGATGCTGAGCAATATTGTATGTATATAGAAGGTCTTAAAATCACCTTTTTAATACAACTGTTAAGCTGTTTAATCGCGTTGTTTATTACATGCACTTTAGATCGTCGTGTATAACTTTATTCCGATGACTGTCACAGTTAAAGGACACAACGCATGTTTCCAAACTTTTTCATTTTTTCAGCAAAATTAACTCTTTTTATGCCTAAAACTACTTTAAATGTGTTTTGAATGAAATATTTTGCGTAGTTTTCGAGTTTGAAAGCGATGAAATTCAAATCTTGCAATATGCATATTTTCTTTCGCTAGTTTACGCGCCATTTTGTGTGACGTCATATGCGCCCTCGGGTTTGAAAACATCTATTAGCCATTTCATAAACAGATTAGATTTAATCGACAAAAAACCAATTGTCACGTTAACGGCTTGTAAATAATAATGCATTAAGATGTTTTGTGCCGTGCTCGGGTGTACTAGTTGTCGGTAGAAAGGATTTAGACTGAGTATTTTTCAATTTTTCGAAGGAAGGTACGAGAAAAAAGACGTGGATAATTTTTTTGTTGGAGCAAGAACTTTACCTTAAAAAAACCACACAGTCACCTTTTCAAACATCGCTTGGACAGAGACCCTGATAAACTGCGAGAAAATGGATATAGCGAAGCTATAAGCACTGGTAGGCCTATTCTGTTTTGCTCTTCAAATTCAATACACACTCGGATCAACTGACCTTCACCTTGTAACAACATATATCGACGATACAATGTAACTTCTACCAACTGGTAGATTTACAACAACAAAAAATAAAGATACAAAATAATTGAACTTTTAATTATATAAATAATAGAATATTGTATTTCCTAACTTTAAATTGAATTATAAAATTATTTCTTTATTGAACTCGTAGCATCTTGAGTGCGTCAGTAGGCTATAACGCCGTGCTCCCACTTCGTACTTCCTAAAGACGTGCAGATCACAATTCAAAAATAGTAATAAGATTGCTTTTATCAAAATAAAATAATGTGATTACCACTTTAAATTTTAATATTTTTATTGATTTGTGTGTGTGTTGTCTTTTTCTTTCTTTCCGAAATGCACGCGTGACAATAGCTTGGCATGGGGCCTAGTTGTCAACAATTTAACGTATCATAATTTGTCTAATCCAAAAATAAATAATGATTGCACTGTTTATTTTAGAAAAACAGCGCCAATTACAGATGTATAAAGGAATAATATCCCCAAACAGTTTGTAGACAGCGACCCATATAAACATTATTTACTCACAATTTTACCGATTTCATACACGCTTTACTCGCTATATTTGGGTATTTACATCGTTATATGTGTGCACTGGTGGCGAACACATATAAAACTCGGACAATTTATCAACATCGATTTAAATGTTGCCCATGGTAAATTAATTAGGCCCCTAAAAGTGGAGTTTTTAATAATATCTCGCAGTACTTTCACAATCCGAAGGGCGCATGTGACGTCACAGTACCACGTGACTACCTACCTAATTAACTTGACTTTTTGAAATCGGGGCTTAGATTTAAGTCGGTATTGTGGTTAATTATCGCAAAATTTCGGCGAACGAACTATTAGAATTAATTACTATAAGCATAAAGAAGACAAAATGCATGTAATATTGTATACTTTGAAAACATGAGATATGTCCTTTAAGTTACTC
The DNA here is from genome assembly GCF_947568905.1 of Ostrea edulis. NCBI lineage: Eukaryota > Metazoa > Mollusca > Bivalvia > Ostreida > Ostreidae > Ostrea > Ostrea edulis. The sequence continues at coordinate 26,875,987 of NC_079166.1, forward strand.
CCCTTCACGTGTACGGCGTGCCGTAAACACCACAAAATATCGATTGTTTACTAAAACATTTAAGTCTAAATTTTAAATATTTCCCATTGTCCGAATTTGTCCGAATTTTTTGTATGTTGTTAATAACGCTTTTGTTTATTAAATTCCGTCGAGTTTGTTTCTGTTGCAATTACTTTGAGGTGATTTGCTAGATTGACTAGACTAATACGGTTATCACACTAAACGGTTATTACACTATACGACTATTACACTATACAGTTATTACACTATACGGTTATCACACTATACGACTATTACACTATACGGTTATTACTTTATACGGTTATCACACTATACGGTTATTACACTATACGACTATTACACTATACAGTTATTACACTATACGACTATTACACTATACGGTTATTACACTAAACGATTATTACATTATACGGCTATCACACTATACTGCTACATTGTATTACACTATACACAGAAAATATCTAAAACGAATATTCCAACACTGAATTTTACTACAACAATCTACACTTTTATTCCATGCCTAACACTTTTCTTTCTTTCAAAGTTTATTTCCAAGACATTTAAATCTCCAAACTGAATTTTTTGTAAATCCTCATCTCAAAAACATGTTCCACTCAAGGTTGGTTGAATATTGTTTAATGTCCCTCTCGCGAATCTTTCACTCATATGGAGACGTCACCATTGCCGGCGAAGGTCTGCAAAATTCCGGCCTAAATTCGGCGTTTACGGCTTTTGAGCAGGGATGTTTCTTTATCGTGCCACACCTGCTTCGACACGGGACCTCGGTTTTTGCGGTCTCATCCGAAGGACAGCACAATTTAGTTGCCTCTTACGACAAGCAAGGAGTACTGAGGAACTATTCTAACCCAGATCCCCATGGGATTCACTCCAGGGTAATTCAAACCCCGACACTGCTCAAACTACATATAGTTTATATGTGCAAGATGCTTTAAATATATGTATTCAGTATTAGGAAGTTTCTGCTTTGATGTTGTTTGGTTTCTTTGTTTAAGGCTTATAGGTTCTGCCTACTGCCTAATCCTATTAAGCTATAGTAGGTCATGTAACATTACCAAATCTAAGTGTATTTTACCCATAATAATCAATCTAACGTTCTGCTCTAGTAAAGTATCTAAAGTTGACGACAGAGAAAAGAAAATGCGACCTAAAAATTTCATATGTGTCTGATTAAATTTTTCTTTTATACAAACAACATGTATTTACATTTGTATGCCTCTGTCGAATTGTAGACGTAGGGACACGGGTTGGTATGGTTACTACAATCAGCCCGGGTGTTGTAACGATTAGCTTGAATTTTGTTTCCGTCCCAGTTGTACTCTGCACACCTCCTACCTAAAACAGATAACTTTCAATATCACGAGAGATATAGTGAAAACTGCATAATCTGACATCTGTGTAATCCATTTTCACTCGATATTTCCACTTATTTTCAATCTCAATTTTGCATTTCCATTTTTTTTTTTTTTTACACTTCATTCCGACAAAAATGTCAACGAGTGCATGTCGGATTAGACAGGTTTCACTGTAAATGGAAAGAGATAGATGGCGCTACATATGTAGATAGATGGATGAATGGATAGATAGATATGGATAGATAGATAGATATGGATGGATAGATAGATATGGATGGATAGATAGATAGATGATATGGATAGATAAATAGATAGATAAATATGGATGGGTAGATAGATAGATAGATAGAAAGATAAATAGATAGATATGGATGGATGGATATATAGATAAATATGGATGGATAGATAGATAGATAGATAAAGAGGTACAATTATACCTATGATGAATACTTTTGGGGCGCACAGTTCGAAGAAATGCTCCATCTTGTTATCAGGAAGACAGTGATACATGTATCTGTTGTCTTTGCATATTTCCTGACAGTTTAATCTCAATGCAGCTTCCATAATTTCCTTTCTTGACATAGGACAGCTCGGTACATTCTGAAGTGTTTCATTGGGAGAGCAACCGAGCTCCCCTCTCATAATATGGAACTATATTAAACAAACAAAAAAAGAAGAGAAATATATTTCCATAAATTGTTATCCAAAGCATTTAATTAAAGCAGAACTCGAAATTTACATAATTATGCCCGTTCAGTCTGTGACTGGTTAAAAGTCTGGCGGACTGACTGACATTTATTTTAATCAGTCCAATGGGACTGGTCAATTTTCTAAAACATCATTTTGGAAAACATACTTATGGAATTTTCAGCACACATTTGGCATTCCTCTATAGATAACAGATGAACCAGATTAGTAAATATAAATCTCACTTAAGTGTTACAATATCTGAGGCATATCAAGTTAAATTCCGTTATGGAGACGTCACCACTGCCAGTGGAGGGCTGCAAAATTTAGGCCTATGCTCGGCGCTGAGGGCCTTTGAGCAGGGAGGGATCTTTATTGTGCCACACCTGCTGTGACACGGGACCTCGGTTTTTACGGTCTCATCCGAAGGACCGCCCCATTTAGTCGCCTTCTACGACAAACAAGGGGTACTGAGGACCTATTCTAACCAAGATCCCCACGGGATATTATTTTATTTTAATAACATGAACGGAATGTGTTTATTTATTTCTGAAAAGCTCTGGTGGACTGGTAATTTTTTTTGCGGATTGGTTGAAATTATACCTGATCAGTCCGTCTGGACTGGTGACGTAAAAAGTTAGTTTCAAGCCCTGTAAAGTGTCAACTATCTGTTCATAGGAAGGTGCTGGAACATATCTTTTAAAAAAAAGCCACTAAAACAAACGATAGACAAAATTTGAGCAGAAAAACCTGTATATTTTAAGTAAAACAGTGCATGGCTTCAACCAACGCCCGGGGCCACAATTTGAAGAAACTTGAATCTAATCTAAACCACCTAAGGGATGTTTACATGTTAATGAGACTAATCTTGGCCCTGTTGTTCTTGAGAAAACACATTTTAAAAGAGTTTTCCAATTTATTCGCATGAAAAACTTGTATCCCCATTATGGCCACACCCTACATCTAGAAACCACAATTTGAAGAAACTTGAATCTGCACTACCTGGGGATGCTTGCAAATGACTAATCATGACCCTGTTGTTCTCGAGAAAATATTTGAAGAAAAATATTTTCCTATATATTTATGGACCGTTCGGGGGGGGGGGGGTATTTCAACAGACTCGAATCTACATATACACTATGTCAGGAAGCCTTCATGTATTTTCCACTTTTCTGGCCCAGCGGTGGCCTAGTGGTTAGGCTGTCAGACTCTCGAACGAAAGGTCGTGGGTTCGAGTCGCGGGAAAGGCACTTTACATGAATTTCCTCACTCCACCCAAGTGTAAAAGGGGTACCTTTTGAAAGACATTGTTAGAATGTTAGTGCTCTTGCGCCTGTACCAGCAGCTTGCACTGCATGCTTCCCAGGAAGCTGAGAAAGTTCTAGATTGATAGAAGGTTTGTCGGGGTAATGATGTATTGTAAAGCGCTTTGAGCAGCATACGCTGGGAAAAGCGCTCCATATAAAACCAATCATCATTATTATAGGACGATTCTTAAACGACACCGCCCTATTTTTGCGGGTTTTATATATATATATATATATATATATATATATATATATAAAAGCATCTCTCCTTTGAAGGGAGCTTTACCCTTTATTTGAACAAACTTGAATTCTTTTTACCCAAGGATTATTTCTACCAAGTCTGATTGAAATTGGTGTAGTGGTTCTATAGAAGATGAAAATGTCAAATTTTTACGGCCAGACAGACAGATGCCGAATAATATCTGATCAGAAAAGCTCACCCGAGCTGAAATTTCTTTCAGGTCAAGTGACGTAAAACAAAAGTTGAATAGTTTGTGAAAAATATACACCATAAATATCCAAAACATTGAACATTAAAAAAATACACGGAAGGGGTGGGTGGGGGGGGGGGGGTGTTGGGTGTTCCTGTGTCCACAAGCTCCTGTGTTTTGAAATGATGGTTTTCAGTGTGATTCGACCATTTGTGTAAGACAAGACAAAATGTGCAGTCTACTATTTTTCTTTCTTTTCTTTCAATTGTGCAAGTTTAAAAACAATACAAGTCTTAAGTAGCTTACCTTTGTGAACGAATGTTTACAATTACGATAGCTAAAGACGACTTTAAGAAATAGATATGAAGGAAAGATTGATAAACAGGTGGTTAACAAACGAACACGGTGGCTAGTAGAATGCACATACCTGACCTGCAGATGGAAATAAATATAGAGGCCCATGTAGTTAAACAGTTATAATATTTATGACAGCTTTGTTTTTGCCTTTAAATTGACTGCTTCATCAATTCATACATTCTAGATAGTTGTAAGCATAATACTCACCATGCACGTCAAAGTTGTCACAATTAGAGCATTCCTCTGCAGCATATCTGATAGCCTCCAACGGATGTATCCTAGACCAAAAAGACGTTAATCAAAATTTTAATGATGTATTTCACTGCTTTTGATTATAATAAATTTGACTCTAATGGAATTTAAGCTAGGAATAACTACTTTGAACGATGTGGGAAAGGGGGTAATTCCAATTTTGGTGCATTGAAAATGTTCCCATTCCCTACTAAATTACGGGCACAAAACATTCCTATATTCAGAAGATTTGTTGTTGCGCTTTTACATTTTTAATTCCCAGCATCTCTTTTCTAAACAGTATCTCGTTCTATTTTAAAGTTTTTGAGCAATCTTTCTTGTTAGCTGGAAAAACTTAAATGTTTTATAATAAATGCATAGTTCAGTGGGGATCCGAGTTAGAATAGGTCCTCAGTACCCCTTGCTTGTCGTAAGAGGCGACTAAATGGGGCGGTCGTTCGGATGACACCGCAAAAACCGAGGTCCCAGTGTCACAGTTGGTGTGGCACGATAAATATCCCTCCCTGCTCAAAGGCCGTAAGCGCCGAGCACAGGTCTAAATTTTGCAGCCCTTCACCAGCAATAGTGATGCGTCTATTCTTGGTCACAGGGTTATGACATTAACAAAACTTTACTATATGATGATGTTGGCATATTGATTTGACAATCTATAGCGATGCTAAAAAGCTTTCCTATATGTAAACAATGTTAAATTTTAAACTTCTGCCGTGGCCCCGTCCTGGCCGTCATGCTATGAACAAACCGGAATCCTCAATATCCAAGAATTTCACACAGAAACCCTTTTCAGGTCACTGATCATGATAGTTCATTCCAAGGGATGGAAAAATTCACGCTGGAATTGAAATCTTTAAAGTATATGTAATCTTAAAAAAAAAAACACTTCAGCAATATGCCAAATAAAAATACGTCAAAAATAAATACACAACTCCCCGATAATTATCTGTGGATATGCCATGGTCACCAAGGAACTGTTTACAACAGAAGAATCAATGACACTATATGGACACTGTATATATACATGTAGTATCTGGGGAGTCTTCCCCAGTACGACTTGATTATTCCCAGATGGCAGAGGATCAACATCCGACAGCACGAGAAAATTTCCCGCGGTTATGGACTATGCCAGACGTACAGCAGGACATATATATATATATATATATATATATATATATATATATATATTGACATACGTGCATACCTGCGTTATGCAAAGGTATATAATAAAAGAGGTCTGATTTTTTAATAGTCAAAGCATTTTTTCAGTAAATTAATACTATTCTTGTAGTGCCCAATCGTTAGGTTTCAAATTGAAGATTTTATTGAAAAGCTTTAAATCAATAAAAATTTAAACATTCCACACTTTCGATTATATGCATTTTTCTAAACAACTGAGAATAAGACAATAAATGTATAATCATAGTTATAGAGTATATGCTTTCAAAAACATAGCTTGTACTGGAGGAACTGTCGTTAACTCGATATATTCATTTAGATAATGAAATCAACAATACGCTACCTGTAAATTATCACCCCATTCAACAAACCGGATGTTGATTTGTATACTATTTAAAGGTATCTATTTTTATTGTTGGAATTTCAACTCATTCTTGTTCTTTTTTTAGATATTGAACCGTATATCCATGTATAATGTCTATTCACAGGCACTCGACGTTTGAATATCTATACTAAAAAAAATTGTCTTCCTGTAAACATAATATTCAATTATTATGTTATATTATGTTTACAGGAAGATAAATGTTTTTATTATAGATGTTTAAAACGTCGAGTGCCTGTGTGTCTATTGTATTTTGAAATTCTAAAATTGGTCTTTTGGATAACTGTTATTCCAGTGTTTGTGATGTGTGTTTGTCTAATACTGAAACTTTATAACTTGTGATAATGTCTTGGAGAAGTTCAAATACTTTCCACCTTTAAAGTGTTTGTTATTATTATTATTATTTTAATTTTTTTTTGGAATTTGATTTGAATTTTCGTCCTCATCATGAATTGTGCAGTTGTCTTCCTATTCTTTTTTTTTTTTTTTTTAGATTCTTATTCTAATTAATTACATTTTTCTAAATTACTATAAAGCATCTAGTTCGTGTTTCTCCTTCCTCAACTCATCAAGCCTTTGCTATCATGATACATGTGTACGAGTATGTACCTGTATTTTTTCTTTACATTCCCGACAATAGTCACTTTCTCTTCCGCTGTAGGTTTACATATGCTTCAGATTCTAAGTGACCTGTTTATCCAAGGGTAATTTGTCACGGTTTCCTCAGGCAGATCCAGAAATTGTGGTGAGGGGCGCAACTTTATGAGGCAAGGGATATGGGGGCCGCCTTGAGGCCCACAATGTGTCCAGTGGTGGTGTTGGGGGGTGGGGTGGGTGGGCGAAGCCCCCGGAAGCTCGTGGGTTTTACAGATTTCATATGGCTTGAAATATGTCTCCTATGTAGTCATTTTGACTATTTCCTGTCAATTTTGATAAAGTGAAATTAATAAAATGACGCTAATTTTAAGGGTTTTTTGAAAAAAAATGTAACTTCTCCCAATAAAAGTAATCCAATAAATCAAACGATTTTGTCATTTATTTCTCGGATAGTGGAAGAAATTATTGCTTCTCTCACTGTTTACACTTTTCTAAACAAGAGACCACAATTTGTCTTAAATTTGCGAAAATTTCGGGGGGAGGGGGCGCCAACTGCGCCCTCCTTAAATCCGCCACTGATTTCCTCTCTCCTTTTACTCAAGTGGGAATTATGGGATAGCAATACATTGTACCATGGTTTTCCGAGAGTAAAAGTTCTGGAAAAGTACTATCATTAATAGTATTATAGTTACCATCCTACCTCATGCGTGAATTTTGCTAAAGGGGTGGAGGTGTAATATTTTTTGGCAAAAAAAAAAAAAAAAAAAAAAAAAGAAAAGAAATGAACCTAAAATAAAACCCATGTTAAATTCATTTCATCAGTTCAAACTCAAAATTCCTACTACATATTCCCATTTGCCAACAACCCGATTAATCCAACATTGCCTGTAATATATAACAGTCTTTGCATGTAAAAATAGCGGGATAAGTATATCATCTAAACGAGTGGGCAGGGCAGGCTAGCTGTCCCTCTCCCACCTGCTACGCCTTGAGATTTTAAAGATTGAAATAATATTAGGTTTCCCTGATAAAATTATATAGATTCTTTTAGGTTAAATTTTTTTTTTATAAAAGCGCACAATTTTACAAACCAAAATGCAATCAATGGCGCTGATGATGGACGAAGTAGGAACTGATTTTAGGGAGATGGATCCAGCGATTTGGAAGGGCACGGGGTCCAGATAGATGATCTAGAAATTATTTAGATCACACTCAATGAATCGATAAAAATAAATATGTATATCATTCAGTGCTAGTTAATAAGATAAGATACTTGTATTATTTAACTTGTAGATGAAAAAATAATTCCCTATAAATTAGCATTTCTAAAAACCTACATAGATTTTACAGAGAGGGGGAGAGGGGGCGGAACTTCCCTCTGGATCCGCCAATGTTTTATGACAATGCAGTAAAACATATACTGACCGTTACTCGATTATTCAGATTTGCCTGGTATTGATAGATATGCAATTAAGTTAAAATTCAGTGACTACGGACTCTTTTCATCATTTTAAAAGAGTGTGTTTTTATCAAGATGTGGATTTGAAATGGCCGCTGGCACGAAGTGAGCCAAAATTGAACCGGGTGAAAATTTTTGAGGAGGACACAGATTCGTGTTTCAAAACTAGATCTACCTAATCGCGATACTGTGGCTTTGTTATTGGAAAAATACTGAGTTAGTAGGGTAAATATTCCAATGTGCTTTCTTATCCCATGTATAATACTCCAGCCAATCATATCCATCGTTTCAAAACTGACACATGTACACTATCAATATAAGACCGCCATATTGCTACCACACTGACCATGTGGTAGAAGGCGGGGTTAGTGTTGGGTAGTAGAAGGCGGGGTTAGTGTTGGGTTGAGTTCAAATTTCCCAATACGCCAGGAGAGTTGAAAGTCTCTCCATTTCATTGCAACTCGGGTACCCTTGTACAAAACAGTCACCCATAATAATCAGGCTTGGGGTCAATTACATAGCACTGTAATGTCAAATGATTTCAAAGTATATTACCATTACCTTTACACGTTACCATTGCCCCAGGCCTGATAGTGATTGTGCCAGGTGTCCGGCATCAGACGTGAAAGTCATGTATCTTTTGGCTATGACTTTAGAAACGATAAAGAACTCTCACCGATACGACCTTGAGAGCCAAGTATAGATCTACGAATGTGCCACTAAGATCGTCTACAGCTGGCGGAGTCTCTTCATGAGAGAAATATTCTCAAGTGCGACTTAGCACAACACACAAACCAATCCAACCGGTGCCTGTGACGTTTAACTCTCTAAACACATTGCAACGCTTCACACGCCATACACAATCATATGGTAAAGTTTGCATTGAAATATGAAAAAATACAATGTCAACGTATTTTGGGAATGTGGTACCTTTCCCAAAATACGTTGACATTGTATTTTTTCACATTTCAATGCAAACTTTACCATATGATTGTGTATGGCGTGTGAAGCGTTTCAATACTATATAAATCTTGATTTATCTGCAACAAAAATGTTGATTTAAATTAGATAATCTTGTTATTTATATGCGAATTTAAAAGTCAAAGTTATCGAATATTAATCAAGATTTATTGAAACATGCAACACACTTTTCGCATATAAGTAGCAAACGTTGCATTGCATGCAATAAATAAAAAGGCAAAGATAACGAATAAGTGACCAATCTCATAGCTCCCACAATAAATACAATATAAAGAGCTGGGCGAACACGGAATCCTGGACACACCAGAGGAGGGATCATGTACCTTGGAGGAGTAAGTATCCCCTGTTAACCGGTCACACCGGAAGTGAGCCCCACGTCCCAATCAGGTAAACGGAGTAATTCATAGTCAAAGTCGGTGTGCCAAAAACGACCTAACGGTATGGTACACGTCAAACAGCATTTGACCCATGATAAGTTATATGGGCAAATTAGATAATTAAAAATGTTATAATACTTGATATAATTTGTAAATGTGTCTGTAAAATGGGTTTTACTGCTCAAAGTCAACAAAGAAATATATATAAAATATCTTAAAATTCAATGTAAAACGAATCAATGCTATTGAACTGATATAAAATTTAGGATGTATCTTAAAAGTTCTACATGTCATATCCTGTAATTAGCTTTTAATAAGGAAATAATTAGCAAAATCCAATTGTATTTTCAGAATTTCCGCATTATATGTTCTCAACATTTGTTTTCTCTATTCTGTTGGGGATTGCAATATTAAAACGAGTATATCAACATGACTTGGTTTCCAATATTGAATTTCTGTTTATTTGTCACAAACATAAGGATGGAATGTGCTGGGTATGTAAAAGTTTAATATACACATATATCAGACTACTGAAAAAATCATTTAAAACAAGTACAACAGCGGGCAATGTATAATAAATAGGTTGGTTTGAGTATGCATCATAATACGTAACAATAGTCTGATCCCCCTAAAATGATATTGTGAAACTATTTTGCGAGTTGGCAACGCTTAACATGTTTCATTACCGCATCTTATTGTTTACACCAAGTACCATATGAAGTTCACGGTTTCAATGTATTTGCTCAAATAATGTATTTCAATTTTGGAAAATACGTGAGGACATGAAATGCGACGCTTCACGCCAGTATACTTCATGACGCGCATGAACACTTCAAATAAACTATGCCGGCTTAAAGTGTTGCAGTTCATACCCTAGTGTATTTTTAAAACGAATTAAATTTATTTCTCATATTCGCATTCAAACTTTTATTTCATTAAAAGACACGTGCTATACTTATTAAAATTCATACGCGCATTGTTCGAAACTACATCGCATTCACGAGGAAATGACTATCATGTAAAGATATCAAAGGCTAAAACATTCAAAATATAAATACAATGTATATAAAAATACAAGGTAGAATAGGCTGTGTGTCATGATAATTCATAACAATGTATAATTGAGTAGAACTGAGGGACTGGTTTGCTGTGACGGATACATTTGGGATCATTTTCTTCAAACCTGCAAGAGTGAGTATGAAATGGGGGAAATTTTTGACAATTTTTAATTTCAATACGGGACTTTCAAGATACGGATCCACTAATAATATCAAAGTAAACAAGCATGGAAGACCTCATTGCTGTCAAATGTCTGCATTAAAATGCTATCTTACAAAGCAAGGGATCGCTACAACCATTTCTAGAAAATGCATTTGATTAAATCATGTGAGTTGGCGAGGGAAATAAATCTAGGGAATATCTTGAGAATTTCGGTAAAACTTCACGCCTTGCCTCCAAGGATACGCATACGCGTCTAAATGCGCCTTCCATCTACTTTACCAGGTACTGAGCACCAAAAGTGACTTGAATCGTCAGCTTAGGATTGCGCACATCTCTTTACGGACCGTCTGCTACCAAAACACCATTTTTACGGATATTAACATTGCTCTACGATTGGTTACTATCACGTGATGCGGTGTAGGAACGTCAGTTCTAATCGGTCCTTCCGGTACATCCCGAAAGTTCCGTATTAGTCTGGATGATTTGTTTTTCAATTCATAAAAATTGAACATTTCTTAATTCATAAAAAAATCATTTTTTTAAAGAATGCACACCAGGATTTGTTGGCATAGAATGCAGTATACCTTGTCCGTATCCATTGTTTGGGTCAAACTGTATGCACATGTGTCTGTGTCCACCCGAAATCTGCAATGTATCCAACGGATGTACAGTCCCGAGTACGTACGTTTAGATGGATTGATTGATCAGTCCATTCATTCATTTATGCATGCAATACCTTTCATTATTATTGAGAATACAAATTATAACATTTGATATAAAGGTCACTTTGGGACATAATAATGTAAACTGTGTATCCTTATAAATGACCCTTTAATTTAAACTAAATAGGGATTTAACAAATACTAGCCCGGTACCGGTAGTTCTGAAGACAATTGGACAGGTTTCTCTCGGATATTCCTTTGGACATTCCTTTCATACATCATTACATCATGATCCCAGGGTTCATCGAGTGTCAAAACGATTGGATTGGAAATATTGTATATTTGCAGTTCTTGAGTAGAAAAAAATCACCAAATATTTTTACGTACAATTTGAGATCCCTATTGCGCCTTGAAGCACTGGTAAAATTTACCATATAAGGTAGTTTCCATGAAAAGTGAAGATAACGAACAGTGATCAATCTCATAACTTCTATAAGCAATACAAAATAGGAATGAGCAAACACGGATCCCTGAATATTTCAGAGGTGGGATCAGGTGCCTTGGAGGAATAAGCATCCACTGTCGTTCTGATCAAGTGGTTCTCGGGAAAATTTACTATAATACGACATTATATTTACTGTTTCTGATTGTTACTGATTGAAAACGGCATGACACTTGATTGAAAGAAATATGAATTATTATCAAAGATACTTTTACCCACATTTGTAGGAAATTTACTTCAGTTTTGCAGGAGGAAGCGTGAAAAGTTCAGGATGAACGAAGGACGACATGTGAATGTTTACTTGCGTCTAAGATTCAAATTAACGAAAGACAATTCTTAAAAAATCCAGGAATTGTTTGATAATGATAAGTGAATAGCTGTATGGGAATTTAGACAAATATCAAAATATTATGAATGAAAGGTGAAGATAACGAACAGTGATCAATCACATAACTCCTATAAGCAATACAAAATAGATAGTTTGGCAAAAAGGGACCCAATGACACAACAAAGGTGGGATCAGGTGCTTAGGAGAAGTAAGCATCCCCTGTCGATCGGTTATACCCGTCGTAAGCCTTATATCCTGATCATGTAAACGGAGATAAATCAGTGTGCCAAGAACGGCCTACCAATCGGTATGAAACACGTCAGGCAGCATTTGATCCAATGATAGGTTGTATTGACGAACTAGATCGTTATAACGACCATATAACTTGTGAAATGCTGACTTCAATCGAGACTGTTGAAATCCCTGTACCATCAACTTGTTTGTTAGTATCTTGCATCGATTTAAAAACTGACCATAAGCAGAACAAGCTCTTGCGTATTGAATCATTTGAGAGATATAAACACCATATGCAGGTGATAATGGAATATTGCTACATAAATATGGGAAGTTGACGATGGAGAAGCTGAAATCATCCCGTTTGTCATACAGTTGAGTTGTCAATTTGCCATTAATGTCTACTTTCAATAAAATATCTAGGTATGAAGCAGAAGTAGACGACTCTGTGGTGTCTTTTACTTCGAGCTCACAGGGATATATCGAATCGACATATGAATGAAAGTTATCATTGTTAATGGACAAAACGTCGTCAATATATCTAAATGTCGAATTGAAGGCCACAACAAGATATTTTTTCTTCTCATGTAGATGTTTTTGAATAAATTCTGCTTCATATGAATATAGAAACAGGTCAGCTAAGAAAGGAGCACAATTCGTGTCCATGGGAATTCCAACAGACTGTTTGAAAACCTGAACACCAAAGACCGCGAAGATATTGTCAATGAATTTTATTGCGAAGGAATTTTACGAACCATGTAACTAAAAGTCGAAGATGACGAACAGTGATCAATCTCATAACTCCTATAAGCAATAGCAAACAGAGAATTAGGCAAACACGGACCCCTGGATATTCGAGAGTTGGGATCAGGTGCGTAGGAGGAATAAGCATCCCCTGTTGACCAGTCACACCCGCCGTGAGCCCTTTATCTTGATCAGGTAAATGGAGTTATCCGCAAATCAAAATCAATGGGCTAAGAACAGCCCAACAGTCGGTATGAAACACGTCAGACAGCATTTGATCAAATGATAGGTTATATTGGCAAACTAGATCGTTATAACGACCATAACATTTGAGAAATACCATTCTTATTGTCTTAATTGTAGTTTTCATACTTGGGGATCTCCCTATTATAGGGACTAAATAAGTTTTCAACGTCTACAATTCTCATTAATAAATGACAATCTTCAACCAAGAATATGTATTCTGTTGTTAATCACTGCCAAGAAAAATAGCAAAGCTGCGGGCATGAGAAAACCGGTATTTTCAAACATTATTTTGTATTCTTATAAAAATAGAGAGCATTAATGTAATTGTCCACCAAACAACAATGTAGTTTCTGTAAGAATATACTAGTAGTTGAAATATAACCAATTCTTTTATTTTGTAGACAGAACTACCGAAACTATATTTGCACACACTCATTCACCAGGTCAGACGACAATTGAACTTGCTACAGAAGATAAACACAAAACTGGGCATACTCGTCTCCATTGGCAACATACAAAATTATCTTCCACAACGGAACAAGGAAGTACAGTTCAAGGTGTTACAAACAGCCATGTTTTCTGGGGGTTGTTTGTAGGCAATGGTGCATTATTTCTGCTGGTTGCTGTCTACATTTCAATTCGATTGAAAAGGAATTGTGTACGTTCAGTTCCCAACACTAGATGTGTGACAGACACTGATTTAGATATCGCTTCTCCTACTCAGAACATCGAGAGCAGCTATGAGATTTCCGAAGAGAGCGGTGGTTCACCTGAAAATCAAATTTATCAAGAAATTAATAAATCAAGCTCCGATGAATCCTTTTCATTGCACATGCAAAATATTGAAACTGTTACTTATGAAGATTCTCAAATTCACGAATTTGAAATCTACACAGATGAAGTGAAATCGCAAGCGAAAAACTATAGTCTGCAACAGGAATGTGAAGATCTGCAATCCAAGAGCTCAAATGTGAATCAGCAGGAATTCAATGAATATACGGATCTGTATTTGACTGTTGTCAATGTCATCTAAATTTCATTTAAAGACTAAGTCATGACATAAAATCATCTGATCATTTAAAGACTCAGCCATGGCATAAAATCATCTGATTATTTATGTAAGTCGTTGGTATGTTGCACTTCCATGAATAGAAATTGGAGGAAAATGTACGGTATTTTTTATCCGAAAATTTTTACGCTTTTGAGTTAGAATAAAGCTAACTAGAGGGTAATCGAGGGAAATTCAAAACGATTGCGAGACTTGTATTTTCGAGAGATCTACAAATTGGCCCTATTTTCTCTGTATCCTTTTAAATGCTGAACTAACCGGTTATGTAAGTATGATGAAATTTAAAGGGTAGTGATATTTATTTTTCCATTGAGGGTTTGAAAGAAAATCTGCCACTACAACGATGTGTTGTTTGCCAAAGTCCTATTTGCCGATTGTTGTCAAACTAACTACAAATAGCTTACAGAACATCATGATGCATCTTGTAATCTTTTGTTGTAATTTTGACATTACGAATTTTTTGTTTATCAATTTAATATTGTTTGTTTGAATAGAAATGATGACAGACACATTATTGTATAAAAGCAACTAATGCATTGCGGGGAAATTTTTGCATAAAATTGGAGATCGCTCTTTTTTAATTCTCAGATTTATTTTTCTTCATTTCTAACGCATTTCAGCAGCTTTATACGCATGATTCAGAATTGAATAGTCACAGTTCGGAATTAAATCTTCATGGTTCAGAATTAAATTGACACGGTTCATAATTAAATCGTCACGGTTCAGAATTAAATAATCATGGTTCAGAATTAAATAGGACTTCGCGTTTCAGAATTAAATCGTCTCGGTTCAAAATTAAATAGTCACGGTTCAGAATCAAATCGTCACGCTTCAGAGTTAAATCAATGAGAGAAAAAGCTGGCTTCACGCAATTGTTTGAAAATCAATAGAATATGAGTTTAAGGTCTGTGTTCCACTTACACCTAAAAAAAAAATCGTGAATCGGTGAGGGGGGCGTCCTTCTTCAGTACATGGCGCGTCCTTCTTATGGGGGGGGGGGGGGGTCCTTCTTCAGGACAGGGGGCGTCCCTCTTCAGGACATGGATTCAAATCATCGGTTCAAGTTTACATTTCCATCATCATTCACTATAAAATAGATGGGAGGCTACAAGGCAATCAATCAACATTGTATGTAAAAATAAAACGTTGTGTAAGAATAGTGACTCCGTGCCTCTATACACAAGGACAAGGTGTTGACATTTTTTTAGGCGGGCTGGTTTAGTGATACTGTAGGAATTTATATCATACACTTTATTCGACACTCATAGCTTTTCTTTATACACGTAAAAGATGTGTACATTGGTGATTTAGACAGGAAGTGTTTTCAATTCCATTGGCGGATCAAGAAATTCCTAAACTGGGGTTGGGGGTTGGGAGGGGGGCGGGGGTAAACGGCTGAGTGTCTGGTGGCTGTCTTGAGGTCCCCAGTGGGTTCAGGGAGAAACCCCTTCCCCCAGAAATTACTGAGTTCTGACAATGTGAAACGTATATATTTTAAGTGTTTATGTACATATCTTTATTTTTAAAATTGTATCACATATCTTTAAGGGGATGGGGCCACAATTGGGATCAATATATAAGGGGAATTTTTTACATTTTTCTCTCTCAAGAAGCACTGGGCCAGGAAAGTACTAATTTACATGAAACTTTCTGACGTAATGCAGATTTAAGTTTGTTAAAATCATGGACACGGAGGTAGGATGGAACCACAATAGGAGAACAAAGTTTTAGATACAGATATATAGGGAAAATCATTAAAAATCTTTTTATGAAGAATCACTAGGCCAGAAAAGTTTATATTTACACGAAACCTTCCTGACATAGTGCAGATTTAAGTTTGTAAAAAGCATGGCCCTTCGGGGTTGGACGGGGCCACAATAGGGATAAAAGTATTACATGCGAATGTATAGGGAAAATGTTTGAATATGGGCCAAGGTGACTTAGGTGAGCGATGTGGCCCATGAGCCTCTTGTTTCTCTTAGATTTATAGTACGGTACTGATATAACAAAATACACAGCTTTACACAGATAAGACCGATGATCTGAAACTTTGAACTGACACGTGACTGTCACTTGAAATACCCGAGTGTTTGTATACACCGATATAAAATCTAATAATTCTGGTTAAAATAGGTGAAATAATATATGATATGTTGTATAATTTCATAAATATACGCACGTGCGATGATTTAAGAGCGTTTTGACAAGGTGGAAAAAATTGTCGAAATTTGGACCATACAACTTTAAATTTCGTGTCTATACCAGTTTCTGACATTTTAATTCAAATCTTTATAGCATGAGTGATATGTGCATATTCTAAGAAGTTAATTTTCACATTTGGATAAAAAGGTACGATCTTCCCAAGCAATGATATCATTATGTTTGATGTTATTCTTGAATAAATGTAAAGTACATTTTCTCACTAACATGGATCATGGGGCTGTAAAACAAAGGTAAATCTGCAGTAACATCAGACTCTGTACAAGTGTTCTGTAATTCAATCCAAGCCATGAACACATCTATTCAAAATATGTTTTAACGACTTTAAAAGTAAATTAGTGTATTAAATCCCACAAAATGTGAATTTACGAGATTTAAAAAAAATATTTAGGTTAAAATATGATATGAAATTACTCAATCGCCTATTAGTAGTTCTGTCTTACCCAAAAGAATAATTGAAACTATAAATGGTTTTAGATTTATCAATTTTAGGCCGCCCTCCTCATATAGTTGACGAGTCCCTGTACATCTTTCTCTACACCTTGGGTTGAGCAACCCTACACAAGCAAGAACAATTTTACAATAGGCAATTAATGGGTTAAGGATGGGCATCAAAATATGATTCAACACTGGCAACACTTATGTTTTAATAACTGTTATCTTGCCAATGGGGGTTCTATATATCCCCCTCCCGTTGATTTAGAATATATTTGATATGTATATTTCGCAGACACAGTTCATGAAAATTCCGGGTGTGTGTGTGTGTGTTATAACTAGACTAGGGACTGACGCTTAGCATTTTAGAACTTGAAAGTACATGGAAATATTTAATTAGTTGATATAGTCGTGTTTACATAATCTTACAAGAGGCCTCTGCATGAGTCATGTAGCTCACCTGAGGAATTATTCTCCATGTTACGTACACTGTACCATTTGATTTCTTTTCCTCTTAGGTGACAAGAAGCAGACGGTAGAAATATTACGTGTAGTCAAACCAAGTGTATCATATGCATACAAATTTCTCACAGGACACATCGATAAAAGCAAGGTCTATGCGTAGCGTATAAAAATGCGATAATAATTGACAAAAAATGTTTTGCTCGAAGTGACATGTGTTTATGTAACCCGCGTTCTATAGGAACTCTGGCATCTCTTGGATATCAATGCTGTCAACCGCAGATATGTAGCTCTCTGAGAGACCACAGTCCGGATAGTTTCCCAGAGAGCTATTTACAGATAATCAGCTATAATTACACAGCCAACATTTTGATTCCACGTGCATTAGCAGTGTATAAATATTATGGTGTTCCGTTTTATGAACTTATTAGTGGTTTTATTAATAATTAAATTTCCGTTGTTTCTAGAACTGACAAAAATAATGCATCGGAAGAGGAAAGTGTGTGTGGGTGTGTGTGTGGGGGGGGGGGGGGGGGGGGGGGGGTGTGGGGGGGGGGGGGGGGCTGAATGTATCGTGTAGACGCAGGGCCTACCTTGATTCAAAAAATCTAGGTAACTTAATTAATTTAACATATGTGCAAAATTATACAATAGACTTAACATCCATAAATATTTAGGAAATTTTTTCTTCTACATGTAAGTTTTGCTTTGAATATTTAAAAAAAACGTGGTGGTGGATCAAAAGGAGTGTGGGTTCAAACGTGATCGGGTGCTTGTGATTACACGGGATATATGCCATCATTTATTTTAGTTTGTTAAATCAATTCACAAATTGTTTGCCAAGTTAAACTTTAAAGGGCTGGATTTCTATATCCAGATTTCACCAATCTGATTAAAATAAGATCTTTGATCCGCTCCGTTATTGTTGTGTGTAGCGACATAACAATAACGGAGCGGATCAAAGATCTTATTTTAATCAGATTGAGATTTCACGACCGATTTCAAGCGTCTGGTCGATCAGCACGTATTAAACATTTACCTAAGCAAATCCGGAGACGACATACTATAAAACCTGGCCTGGCCCCAATTTTGGCCTCTAATTATGCTCCATCCCAAATTTTGGAAGGGCCTCAAAAGTTGGCCTGGCCGCAAATTTGGTCTCTAAAAATTTTTTTGGCCTCAACCAAAAAAAAATTTTTTTATTCAAAATTTCGATTGAATTCATTGATTGGTTTTAGTTTTTCAAAATCATAGCAGATAAATGATATGTTTCCGTTGTTTTGTAAATGCGCATTTTAAAATAATCATAAACTACCACCAATCTGAGTGATTTTATCGAATATCTATTGATTAGATTATTGAATAAATCATTTTCTTTTCCCTTCATATCTGCATGTACTTGTATACACCAAAAATGTATACATAACTAATGAAACGATTGGCTTTGTGATTTTTTTTCAGAATTATGATTGATTTCATTGATTTATTATTGGTGGTTTTTTTCAAAATTGTTGATTACATGAATTATATGTTTCTGTTATTTTGTGAATGTGCACATTAAAATAATCATGAACTACCACCAATCTGATTGATTTTATTGAATATATGTTTATTGATTAAACAATTTTTTCCCTTCCTAACTTACATGTATGTACTATTACATAGCAAAAAAGTATATGGAACTAATGAAATGATTGGGTTATTGATTTTTTTCTGAATTATGATTGATTTCATTGTTTATTATTGGTTTTGATTTTTCAAAATTGTTGAACATAAATGATATGTTTGTGCTGTTTTGTAAATATGCACATTGAAAATTCTCATTTTACTAATGATCCATTTCATTTATTGATAATGAATTTAAAAAAACAAATTCACACTAGTTTAATGATGAATCATCACACCTCACACACTGCAATGTAGTGTACCGCCTTCACTCTCATTGATAAGAACAATGAGTTTGATATCTAGGTATAAAAATACTACCATAAATCATACAGATTTGAAACTACATCTTTGATAAATTAAGGATGTTCATATCTGTTTAAACTATTTGAAATAAACATGTAACACTAGTACTGTAATGGGATATCAGATTATTTACAAATATTAATTTAACACAGAGTTCTACAGCACGGGTCTTGACAGGAAGTCAAGGTTGAGGTTAATCTATGATATACGGGTTTGAAATGTCACACAGCTCTGCACAGAACGTTTATTTTCAATAATTATCAGAATGAAAGATGATTTTGATGACAGTCTAAAAACGTTATTCTAACTAAGAAGTAAAGCACAAAATGAAAGCTGCACTTTGTGAATTTGTAGATGCATAAACCTTTTTTCTCCATTATAAAACAATATTATGAGCATTACATGTATCTGATATTTCCTTAGATATAGAGTTTAGGCACAATCATAAAATGAGTTACTAATTAAAATTTTCTGTTGTATCAAACACACCCTATTTGCAAATGTTGGACTGCTCCATTGTTTCTGTATAATGGAATTTCCAACTTCAGCAAATGTTTTCATCACCATCCTTTAATATGGTGATAGATATTCCCTTTATCCTGACAGGGCATGCTTTCATAGCATGGGAACTTGTCACTTTTGCAATGAGTATTTAAACTTAATTATGAAATCAAGAAAGAAATTAAATATTTATAATACATCATATCCGTTTTAATCTACATTGTTCATTCTACGTAAAGTATAGTAGACCATGGGCTAGGAAAGGTAATGGGGGACCCCCCTAGGGATTTTTGCAAACAAGTATTTTTTGAAAGTACATAGTCCCTAGATTATAAATCAGGTTGTTTGACATTTCTACGTGGGGGCGTTTACGAGTTTTGGGGCAAAAAACATGAAATTTGTAAAAATGATAGCCAAAAACTGGAAAAACTCTTCAGATCCGATATAGATGTCATTGACATTTGCAAACAAGTATTGTTTGAACGAATATAATCCTTTGTTTATATATAAAGTTGTTTGACATAAATATGTGAGGGCATTTACGAGTTTTGGGGCTAAAACATGATTTTTTTTCTTTAACAATCGACGAAAATTAGAAAACTCCTTCAGATCCTATATAAATGACATGGACATTTGAAAACAATTATTTTCTGAAAGTCTGTAACCCTTTAACTATAAATCAGATTGCTAACATTGAGTACTTTTTTATTTTGGGGGCAAAAATAAAAATTTCATAAAAATAATAGCCGAAAACTGGAAAAAACTCTTCACATCCGATATAGATGTCATTGACATTTACAAACAAGTATTATGTGAACTTATGTAACCCTTTGATTGACAAGATGTTTGACATAAATAATTGGAGATGTTTACGACTTCTGGGGCTAAAACATGATTTTTTTTCTTTAAAAATCCCCGAAAAATGGAAAAGTTCTTCAGATCATTTATAAATAATATGGACCTTTGAAAACAATTATTTTTTGAAGGTATGTAACCCTTGAATTGTGAAAAAGATTGTTTGACATTAATGCAAGGGGACCTTTTCAAGTTTTGGGACAAACTCATGAAATTTGTAATTAAAGTATTGTTTAAAAATGGAAAAACTTCGAGAATCTTACAAACACGATATGGACATTTGCAAAAATGTATTTTGCATTAAAGAACT